>NC_069079.1:48500681-48803712 GCF_025698485.1 Gossypium arboreum
ATGGAAATTTAATTCAAGAAAAGGATGAAATTAGAAAGAAAAAGATGGAAAGATGATAAATAATAAAATAAACAAAATATCATCATTTATGTTCAACTTTCCCAATTAAAAAGAGATGGAAACCCTAGCTATGGAGCTGGAAGATGGACAAGCTAATTTTGCTTAATTAGTTATGTTTTCATGTCCCGTTTTTAATAATTTTTTTATATTTTTGAGATCGTAATTGCTTAATTTACTTATCTCGGGGACTAATTTGTAAAGTTATCAAAGTAATAGGGTTTTTCCATGGATGAGTATGCTGAAATTTTGATATTTATGGTAGAAAATGAAAGGTTGTTGATAGATAAACAACTTCTATAAAGTGAATTTTGATGAAATTATTATTTTATGACTAAATTGTAAAGTTGTAAAATTCATGGAAAATTTTGAATTTTAATGAAATATATGGGCAGTAAATGTTATATGAAAGATTCAGTTAGGCTTGGAATAAGGATCAGATTGCATGAATTTCATTTTCTGAGCCTAGGGACGAAATCATCATTAAATAAAAGTATTGGGCAAAATGGTAATTTTCCCCAAGATGTGAATTAGACTGAATTGAGTATAAATTTTATTAAATTGATGTTAAATTTACTCATATAGATCTGGATAGACCAAATTCGGAGTTAGAATGAGGAAAAGAGAAAATGTCGGATTAGTAGATTTTACATACAAGAACATTTGTCGAGGTAAGTTCGTATAACTAAATTTGTACATTTATATGCTTCAATTGAATGTTCTGCATGAGAATTATGTAGTTGTCATGCATATGAAATTGAATACGTATACGATAAAGCTCGATAGATGTGAAGTCCCATTTGAATAAACGAAATTCGATGGATATAGGATTTCCAACATGTTTGTTCTAGTCCTGCATATGTTGCAGACACACCACAACTCTTACGAGTTTCCCGTTATTGACACAACCGAGCTTCTCGTTACATGGTTCCTGTGAGCATCCCTGTAACATCCCAAATTAGGGTCTAGTTGAAATAGTGGTTTTGAGACCACAAATCTGAAATAAAAATAATTATTTTATGATTATTTGATGGTCCATGATAAGATTGCATGTTTGTGTGAAATTTCCATGAAGAAATTCTATGCCTAATGTGTCCAATTTGACTTTAAGGACTAAATTGAATAGGTTTCAAAGCTTGTGTTCTAGAATATTAAAGCATGAAATTGCATTGGATTATTTGAACATTTCAAGCTTGATTGTAAGTGCTCCCAAGCCCTTTTTTTTATGTTCTTTACATTGTTTAGATCCTTGAAGCATGATCTATCCATTTCTAGCCATATTTTGAAGTAGGGTTCATGTATAAAATTTGACCCATGTGTGACATGTTTGCATTATGATGTTTTATTGAAGAATATGAAAGTTTGATGTGTGATGAACATCTTTTACTAAGTGATTTTTAGTGAAAACACCTGAAAAGAACTTATTTGTAAAAGATGTAGAAATGGGTAGTAGAAATGTGATTTAATTTGAAATGTGGGCTGATATGAGTTGGAATATGAATCAGCTAGGCTTGGGTAACCAAGAAAATACTTGCATTTCATTTTACGAGCCTAGGGACTAAAGTGTAAATAAGTGAAAAGTTAGGGGTAAAAAGGTAATTTTACCAAAGTATGTGTTGTGGATCGATTTGAACAATGTGTGTATTGAACAAGCTAAATTTGGCATTATAGATCAAGAAAAATGTGATTCGAGTCTTGATCGGGGGAAAAACAAGGTTTACAAGGATTAGGCTCGTTTCTATCATTTTGTACCGAGGTAAGTTCATATGCGAGTAATGTAATATGTACTCTATTTTAAATGCTTAAATATTGCATGTATGGTAAGTTCATATGTGAATAATGCAATATGTATCATGTATAACATTTTGTTATTTTGTAAATTTAAATGCTATATTGTTGATATGAGTAAGCCTTAATTCCTTCCATTAGAAAATGATTGATACTATGTACATTAAGGTCGATATTAGGAGGGAGTCTGACAGTGATACGATAAGTATGAAAATCTCATTTGAACCTTAGGAATAGTTTAAGATACAAGTGACATGTCACTAGGAACTATGCGATCTAGGCACATGAGTTGTGGTCTGAGTTCATGATGTGCCATTATGAATTTCTTATTATGCCATTTGGGTTAACGAGGTATGACCACTATAAATTTCTTGTTATGCCATTTGGGTTAACGAATGAGTCTGATGTGTTTATGGACTTAATGAATCAAATATTTCGTCCATTGATCACGTGATTTCGTGATAGGTTTTAAATATTTATAATTAATCATTCTTGAAACTAACTATTATCGTGATGTAGGCAAGTGTACCTATCGAACAGTAGTATAGTTTTAGCAAGACAGGATTGTCGAACCCAAAGGAACTAAAAGTACTAGTAATGACTATCTTTTTATTATCTAGCCTAAGAATATAGAGGTTTTTAAACTAACTAATTATCTAAACTAAGAATTCACAGGGAATGGGGTTGGGGAATTGCTTTTGGGAAAATCGATTGAATTAAGACAATACCTAAGGAAAAATCCACCTAGACTGTACTTGTTATTCTGGCTCCGAATCAGACGATTTATTCATTTAACTTGTTCCATAGAGATCTCTAAGTTATGTTATTATCCTTATTCAAGACTAATAACGTCTAATCCCTAGATTGAATAATTGAGACCTTTCTCTAATTAACACCCTAAGGTTGCATTAACAAGATCTATGGATCCCCTTATTAGGTTTCACCCTAATCCGGCAAAATCTTGTCACCCTATGTCTAGGCGCGCAAACAACTTCGCTTAATTATGACAAATGTACTCTTAGACAGGGTCTATTCCTCCTCTGAATAAGAGCTTATCTTGAATCAGTATCTTGGGATATCAAAACAAGAATTAAGAACAAGTTAAATATTTATCATACAATTCAGAAAATAATAATAGGATTCGTCTTAGGTCTCATTCCCCTTAGGTATTTAGGGGTTTAGTTCATAACTAAATAAGAAAACATCTCAGAATAATAAAGAATACAAAACATAAAGAAAACCCAAAACTCCTGAAAGGAAAATTGAGGAGAAATCTTCAGTCTTGACGGTGAATCCAGCTTCTGAGATGGATCAGTCGGCTTCCTTAGAGTAATTCCTTACTCCCTATTTTGTGTCTCCCTTTTCTTCCTCCTCTAGGGTATATTTATAGGCTTTGGAATGCTTAAGAGCCCTCAAAATTAGCCTTTTCCGAATTGGACTCAACTTGGGCTCAGTAGGGACACGTCTGTGTGACACGCTCGTATGACACGCCCGTGTACAATTACTTCAGGCCGTGCTTGAGCCTGCCAAATTGGCACGGTCATGTGGTCTACTCGTGTGAGGAGATCCAGGCCGTGTTGATTTCGTACTTTGGCCCATTTTCACTGTTTTTGGCTCATTTCTCGTTCTTTTCACTCTCCTATTCTCTCATAAGTATAAAACATGAAATTAAAGCATTAGAAGCATCAAATTCACCAATTTTAATGGGAAATCATCCATAAAATGTGTTAAACCTGGGGTAAAAATATGTATGAATTACGGTTTATCAAATACCCCCACACTTAAGCATTTGCTTGTCCTCAAGCAAAATTCTCAACTCATAATCAAAATAAATTCTTCTCAACTTATAATTTCTATTGATAATATCTAAAAATAATCCACAGGTAATCATACATTAAGAATTCAACTAAAAGACCATAAAAGTTTCAAACATTCCAAGTTAAGTATTTAATCATGCAAACATAGGTGTCTCCCCTCATCTAAATAATTACCTTTAATTCAAAATATCACAGAGTTTCACATCCTCACTAAAGATTCACTCAAATCACTTGAGGTGTTTAAGGACAATAAATGAAGCACTCAATAGTCAATAATGAAAAGTCATTACCATAGGCTTGCATGAAAATCAAATCTCCACCACTATAATTTAAGATGATACATCAATCAAAAGGTCTTTAAAGGGTTGTAATTAGGCTTGGTTAGGGGGTGTGGTCACAAGCTGAAAGAAAGGGTTAGAATCGAGATTGAGTTGAAAAATTACCTAACTAGAAAAATAGATAGTCATCAATTGCGTACAACAGAGATTTTCTTAGAATATGGAATTTGACTTCTTTAGCTCAGAAGATTATTACTACTAAGATGTATACATTTTTTTTTAACAAGTTAAATACAAAGTAGAATAAAACTTAGCTAAACAACTATTTCAATTCCAATCTCGACAAGAAAAAGGGGATCAAATTAATTTAGGGGATTTCAACAATAATGGGATAAGGGTTAATATTAAGGGTAATACAAGAAATTGGTTGTTAGGTTCAATGGGGTTTACTAGGGGTTAATCGTGGAGGTAGGCTTTTCATGGCATGAGTGGGATAATCCTAAGTGCCTTAATCATTTTGACATATCAAATCAAATGGTGTGGTCTCGACATGCATAATCAAGCAAGTTCTAGAATAACAGTTCAATACTGACGCACTCAAAGCAATAATAAAAGTGAGCATGAAAGAATTAATAGATGCTCAAAGGGCTCAAGAATCTCACAAAAATTATGGCTTTTTGATGTTTAAAACTTGTGAATTCTAACTCAAAGTAATACCTAAACTTTGGGGAAACAACCTAAAATTTTAAATTCTTAGAAATCAACTTATCATGCTTGATTCTCTAATGTCTTGAGGTTTAAAAAATCAATGCATAAATGCCTATGTTTTAATTCAAGATATATCAATCAACATCATAAATCAATCAAAATTTATCCTAAATACTATATGAGAGCTTTCTAAGAGAACAAGACAGTAATTCAGGGATTTTTCTGATAATGAAATAAATACCCCCCACACTTAAGATGTACATTGCCCTCAATGTACAATGATAGATATTAGAAAATAAAAATAAGATAGGGAGAGAAGTAAACTTCATGTATGATGAATTCCTTGAATTGGAGTTTTGGAGAGTAATCGGTGCGAGAGTGGAAGAGGATACTCCGGCGGTGGTAAAGGTTCATTAGTCCATAAGTCCTGCGCCAAAAGAATATTATATCTAGTGGTAGCTATGGTCGTGGACGATCAGGACATGGCAATCGTGGAGAACCTTTCCCGATGGAGTTTTTAGTTCATATGCGATGATGAGCTTAAGAGCTCTATATAACTGTGATAAAATCAAGAACTTTTTAGGGGATATTAGGAAGAATAATTACTCATAAAGAAATAACCAAAATTGATATTTAAAAATAAAATTCTAAAATCTAATAAAAATAAAAAGTAGTTTTAATAAAAAGAAAACATAAAATAATAAATAAATGTTTTTAAACATCTTCATCCATGGATGGTTCGCGAGGTGGGACTGGCGATGAGATGTGGAGGTGCTGACAAATCTGCTGTAGAGTAGCATCAATGTTTTCAAATCATTGAAAACACTGCTACTCGAATCGAGTGAGCCGCTCAGAGATGTCAGCATATGAAGTTGCCGTATGAACTGGACGAGAGGGTAGTGGTGGCTGAGTCGGTGGGTCCTCGTGTTGTAGAGGGACATCATCAGGAATGTCCTCGTAAGGCTCCTCCTCGGTAGATTGGGCGAGATGATATTGAGGAGGGTAAGTTCCTTGGCACTTTTCGATCATCCTCATGCTAAGCATGCTCGAGATGCCTTGTGGAGACATCTGGCCAATGAGGGCTAAGGATGATTCTTGGGCTGCGGTGCTGAGGAGCCTAAATTGTCGAGCCAACCGAGTAACATAAAGGCCAATGGAGATGACCCCCTTCCTATTCCGCGTGTGGTGCTAAATCGCAAGGGCGATGAAATAGGCAGGGTCAATAACGTGCCTGTGTGACATACACCATAAAAAGTAGGCGTCATGATTATTGACGACTTCAGTGGTCCCTCGTCGTCCTGTAATAGTGTGAGCCAAAATGGCGTGTAGATACCTCAGAGAAGAGGGAGAGCCAAAGCCTTGGAGCGGCTAGGTGTAACATCCTGATTTTCGGATTTATTCGCGGTTTTCAATATTTTGTAAAGATTTTAAAATTTTGTATTTGGGTGTGGAATTAATATTTTGAGTAGGTAAATGGGCTTATGGAAGGCCCATGTGTTGGCTAAAACCCGGTTGAATTTTTGAACTTTTGGACTTAGGAGTTAGGGGTTCTGGCTAGGTGGCCCTTGTATAGAGATATGGGCAAATTGCATCACAAACAGAGCTTTGGTAAAGTGGCAAGGGTGACGCCACTAGGCTCCTAAAAAGGTGGCGTGTGGAGCATTGGGGAAAGCATGGGATCGATTCCCTGTGTTGACAAATAGATGCATTTATTTTTAAGTGCTGGAGGGGTAAGTGTTGGAGTCTAGGTGGATTCTGCTAGAGGAGAGTTTGAATCAGTTCAAACGCTTGAATTAAGGAGGATAAGGGAGAGATTTAAGAGATTAGGAGAGAGGCTAGGAGTTGGCGAATTTTGGGAATTGAAGAGGAAAAATCGGCGGGGTTTGAGGTTAGTATTTCGGCACCTAGGGTATTGGGTGGTGCCGTTCTCTTCTGCTCTGACATCACAAGGTTTTTCTTTTCTCTCTTTTTCCTCTCTAGCCAAACTACCACTTCCCTATTCTTCTTTTTCTATTTTTCTTCTTCAAAACATTCATCAATTCTCATTGCTCATCAATACTTTTGCCGAATCCATAAAAGCCAAATCTTGAACACACATTCTTGGTACCGATTTCTTCAAAGCCAAACCCTTTAACATTGTGTTTCCATTAATCATCGCTTATTCTTTCTAAACTCTAGAGACCTGTCGGCAATTCTACATCCAGGTTATAGTTTCATATTGTCATCTCCTTCATCACCCAAAAGCCGAAAAACCATAGATTTGGGGGCTTATAGCCGAAACTTCAAAACTCCGGGAGTCGAGTTCTACCGTCATTTGAAAGATAAATCTACATCAGATTGCGTGGAGATCAAAAAGGAGTAAGGGGCAAGTGTTCATCATCTCAGATCTGGTTATATTTTACAAAGTTAGGAAAAGCCGAAGTCCCTAAACTATAGGGAGGCTGTCGATTTGGGCCTTTGGCTCTCTAAGGTCTTTAACCAACGTTTTCTATCAATGATTAGTGTCTTCTTAAGTGTTGGATTGAAGGCGTAGGTTGTTGGAGCAATCGGATTCGGAGCTAGCTATCGATTTTGGCAAAAAGGTAAGGTTTCAAAGTATTTTAGGGACATGGTTCGATCATGGATAAGTAGGTTGTGGGTTTAGTGATTATGGTTTGCAAATAAGAACTGTGCTAATCAATTGTAGGACATCGGAAGAGACCTCAGTAGCAGTCGTCGTGAATCAGGTGTGTACCGAACACCCTTTCTTAGTTCAATTCGGCAAAAGCCGAAATGCCGAAATTCTAGCATTTCATGGGCTTGTTAGTATGCGAATGCTTTCAAGACGTAGAGTAATTGTTAGATCTAGCACCGCAAGGTGGTAAGTAAGTTTGTGTGACGTCTTAACGTACTTCGGAGAAAGAGGGCCTCGATGAGCCAAAACTGGGCCCAATGGGCTTACGGACCAATATGTGTAAGAGATGGGCAAAGTAGCCTGTTAGTTAGATGGTGGAACCAAATTACATAAAACTGCTAAAAATTACTGAAGTAGCTTGTGTAGTTGCATAAGTTACGAAATTACCCCTAAAGAGCATAATTACCGAAATACCCCTAGGGTTTAAATTGGCTAAACTGCATGATTGATTAATACTGTATTTTACATGATATGCTTTTATTAATATCTGTTGCATGGGATTGGGGTATTGATGGAGGAAGTATTGAAAGTGGTTCATCCACGTACTGGAGGCTTTGCCTCAACTTACTGATATTTCAGTTAGCGTTCTTTAACTGTGGAGTGTGTAAATGGGTGGGTTGAGATATTCCCCACATGGAGTGTAGGGCTGGTACGGGGGCAGTGTAGCGGTTGGTGGTTTGAGTAGTCTCCCCAGTTGGGCTTGCATTCATTACTACTATTGTTACTTATGTTACTGAACTGGGCCTATGGGCCACACTGTTATGTTAAAAGGGCTAAAGCCTTGCTATCAGATTCGAAAAGGGCTTCGGTCCACTGTGTATCGTTATCTCGAGTAGGGCTTAGGCCCAATGGGCTCGAGCTGATTTGGGCTTTGGATGGGTTTCTGTATGCACTGAGTTTCCCAAACTCACCCTTTCCTCTTCCATCCTTGCGTGTGAGCCCTAGTTGGTGGACTTGGAGTCAAGGGATTCAGAGTGGCCATGAAGATTGATTGCGGTTTTAAATAAGTTTAGCATTTATTTTAGATTATTTTTTTATGCTTAAAGTTGTAATAAGGCCGCTCTTTTTAATTAATTTTATTTTGGGATTATTAAACTGGTTAGCACTAGGGTTCGTTTTATAAAAACTACTTGTTTTTAAAAGATCACGATGACGCACAAAGTTTCCGCAACGTAAACGTTTTTCCTTAAAATAAATATTTTAAGCAGACTTAAACTTGTGTTAATGTGCGTAGACACGTAACCTGCTGAAAGTGTGGCAATGGATGTGTGCATGTCTAGGATTGGATCCGGGAAGAGCTTGGTACTTAAGCGGTCCTATAAGACTCACCTCCTCTTTTCTGGCTTCCTACCTGGTGCACAGCTTCTATTCACTTTAACTTAAAACAAGAATATATTTTTGCTAAGCACTAAACAAAGAATTTAGATAAACACACGATTTGAAACATCTCCATGTGGCATACTAAATTCAGCCGTAACGTCTGGGCTGGGTTTGGGGTGTTACATTTAGTGGTATCAGAGCCTGGTTGTAACAACTCGGCTGTGGATCGGGTCCGAAAATCTTTTCAAAAAAAAAGGGTTTTTCTATAAGTTTTCAAAGATGTTCAAAGTTTTTCTATTGTTAAACGGGGTTAAATCAATAGTTTTAAAATAAAAGTGTTTTCAAATCAAATCTTTTTATTTTCGGTAAACGAAAACATGGGTATTTTAAAATTTTTAAATGGACAGATAAGGAAGTGGCACACTGAATCCCCGACACCAAGTCTGTAAGTGTTCTTTTTCTGCTTTAAATATTTATATGGAACTGGACTGGAAATAACACTGTAGATAGTACTGAGCCTTAGATATAGTGCTATTGATATTGTAGTATTAGGGCTACAAAAGCTGGATCAGTAGCTAAATTGTGATTGCGAAAATAACTCGAAACTCTATCTGCTCATAAGACATTCGTAATAAACAGTGAAACCAAGAAACTAATGTCATAAAATTCGTAATCGATAAATCGTTATGAGTACAAGGGTTACTCGGGGAAGAGGCCATGGTCGAGGCCGAGGTAGCACCCAAGCTGGATCTGCGTCATCTGAACACATACCAGCTGGCGAGGCACGTCCACCACCGGTTAATGAAAATAGGGCGTATGACCGGGCCGCAGGGGATGACGCTTTGTCTCAGGCCATGTTGAGGGTTTTGGAAAGGGTGGCCGGAGCTAACATCGGGCCCATCAATAGGGGGTCCATTTCTAAACGACTTCGGGCCAACGGAGCTAAGATTTTTAGGGGCGTATCTGAAGTGGCCCCAAATGTGGCTGAGTACTGGTTGGAAGCCACAGAGCAGATCATGGATGACTTAGACTGCTCCGTAGAACAGAAGTTGAAAGGGGCGGTGTCGTTGCTGCTGGATGAAGCGTATCAGTGGTGGATTACTGTGAGAGAGGGTACCCCAGCTGAGAGGGTAACATGGGAGCTGTTCAAACAAACCTTTAAGGCAACTTTGGATTGTGCAGCTAAGAGGATGGTGTTAAGGACTGTCAATGATGAAGAGGTAATGATTATTGGAGAACGGAGGGATTACTTATCCAATGTAGTATCGGCGTTGAGGGCTGAGAAACTGATGCGCAAGGGGTGCGAGGCATATCTGGCTTTGGTAAGCCAAGCTGAAACTGAGGATCTGACTGTGGAGACCATCAGAACTGTTAGGGAATTCCGGGATGTTTTTCCGGAAGAGCTTCCTGGATTACCTCCGAATCGGGAAGTTGAGTTTGGAATCGATTTGTTGCCTGGAACAGCTCCAGTATCTATTGCACCCTATAGGATGGCACCAAAGGAGTTAGTGGAATTGAAGGCTTAAATTCAAGAGTTGTTAGATAGAGGCTTCATTAGGCCTAGTGTGTCTCCTTGGGGAGCACCGGTCCTGTTTGTGAAAAAAAAGGACGGAACGATGCGCATGTGCATCGATTATCGCCAGTTGAACAAACTGACGATTAAGAATAAGTATCCACTACCAAGGATTGACGATCTGTTCGATCAACTTAGGGGAGCTTCGGTATTCTCCAAAATCGATCTTCGTTCTGGATACCATCAGCTAAGGGTAAAAGAAGGGGATATTCATAAGACAACATTCCGAACTCGATATGGACATTATGAGTTTGCGGTTATGCCGTTTGGGCTGACGAACGCACCTGCAGCTTTTATGGATCTGATGAATCGAGTATTCCAACCTTACTTGGATCGGTTCATAGTCGTCTTTATCGACGATATCCTGGTATACTCTGAAACAGAGGCGAAGCATGATGAGCATCTCCGTATTTTACTGCAAGTGTTAAGGGAAAAGGAGCTCTATGCGAAATTCAGCAATTGTGAATTCTGGTTGAGGGAGGTAACCTTCTTAGGGCATGTGGTCTCTGCAGAGGGGATTAAGGTGGATCCTCGTAAAAGTGAAGCGATTCTGGAATGAAAGCCACCTAGGTCAGTATCGGAAATTCGGAGTTTTCTAGGGTTAGCAGGTTACTATAGAAGGTTTGTGGAGGGTTTCTCGGTGATGGCGGCTCCCTTGACAAAACTCATAAGGAAAGGAGTACCATTTGTCTGGACCGAGAAACAGTAAAAAGCTTTTGATCGGTTGAAAAAGGTATTGAGCGAAGCGACAGTGTTGATTCAACCGGTGTCTCGGAAGGACTTTACTGTATACAGCGATGCGTCGCATGTGGGGTTAGGTTGCGTACTGATGCAAGAGGGCAAGGTGGTTGCTTATGCATCGCGACAGCTTAAGGCTCATGAGGTGAATTACCCTACGCATGATTTGGAGCTAGCAGCGGTGATTTTTGCGTTAAAAATTTAGAGACACTACTTATATGGGGAAAAGTGCATCATATACACAGATCATAAGAGCCTAAAGTATTTGTTGACTCAGAAGGAGTTGAACCTTAGGCAACGAAGATGGGTGAAGTTGCTTAAGGACTACGACTGTTCGATAGAGTACCACCCAGGAAAGGCTAATGTGGTGGCAGATGCGTTGAGTCGAAGGGTTGTTACTGATTTGAGAGCCTTGTTCGCACGATTAAGTCTGCATCTGACGATGGAAGCTTGTTGGCGAAACGCAAGTAAGGCCTACTTGGACCGAAAGCAGATTAAGGAAAAACAGTTGAAGGACGATTCATAAGCTCTTCGGTTCCAGCAAGTTAAGAATGGTGAGAACGAGGATTTTTGGTTGAACACTGAAGGAGTTCTGTGCTTTCGTGGAAGGTTTTGTATTCCAAAGGACCCTGAATTGAGGCAGTTAATTCTAAAAGAGGCTCATGGTTAACTCTGTGCCATGCATCCTGGAGGAAATAAGCTATATCAAGACTTGCGAGAGGTGTACTGGTGGCCCGGATTAAAACGAGAGGTGACTGAATTTGTTGGGAAATGTCTGACGTGCCAGCAGGTTAAGGCTGAGCACCAATTTCCTTCAGGATTACTGCAACCTGTGAAAATTCCGCTATGGAAGTGGGAAAGAGTAACAATGGACTTTGTGAGTAGGTTACCTTTGACACCCACCAAGAAAGATTCGGTGTGGGTGGTTGTGGATAGGTTAAAAAAATATGCTCATTTCATACCTGTTCGTACCGACTACTCACTGCAAAAGTTGGCCAAGTTATATGTAGCGGAGGTAGTGCGACTGCATGGGGTGCCAGTGTCGATAATTTTTGATCGAGACCCTAGGTTTACATCTCGGTTTTGGCGGAAGTTGTAAGAAGCGTTGGGTACACGATTGGATTTTAGCACCGCTTTTCACCCACAGACAGATGGACAGTCAGAAAGGGTTATTCAGGTTCTGGAAGATATGTTGAGAGGTTGTATCATTGATTTTCGTGGAAGTTGGGAGGACTACTTGCCATTGGTGGAGTTTGCTTACAATAACAGCTATCAAGCAAGTATTCAGATGGCACCATATGAAGCGCTCTATGGGCGAAGATGTCGTACGCCGACGTGTTGGACAGAGTTGGGTGAACGACGAGTGCTTGGACCGGAATTGGTGGTAGACACTGAAAGCAAGGTTAGGCTGATAAGGGATCGGTTAAAGGAGACATCCGATAGACAGAAGTCGTATGCGGATCTGAAGCGCAAAGAGATTGAGTTCGCTGTTAGGGATATGGTTTTCTTGAAGGTTTCCCTTGGAAGAAAATTTTGAGATTTGGTAAGAAGGGTAAGTTGAGCCCACGGTTTATTGGGCCTTACCGAATTGTTAAGCGTGTTGGACCAGTGGCTTATCAACTAGAGTTACCACCAGAACTGCATCGTATCCACGACGTTTTTCCTGTATCCATGTTGAGGCGGTATCGATCTGACCCCACTCATATCATACCAGTTGTAGAAATCGAGGTACAGTCAGATTTAATTTTCGAAGAGGAAACTGTGCAAATACTTGATCGTGACGTCAAGGTGTTGAGAAGGAAATCAGTTCCACTAGTGAAAGTACTTTGGAGGAACCATGGCAAAGAAGAAGCTACTTGGGAGACTAAGGAGGCTATGCGTTAATAGTACCCTCAACTGTTCTAATAAGGTAAAATTTTGAGGTCGAAATTTCTTTAAGGAGGGTAGAGTTGTAACATCTTGATTTTCGAATTTATTCGCGGTTTTCAATATTTTGTAAAGATTTTAAAATTTTGTATTTGGGCGTGGAATTAATATTTTGAGTAGGTAAATGGGCTTATGGAAGGCCCATGTGTTGGCCAAAACCCGGTTGAATTTTTGAACTTTTGGACTTAGGAGTTAGGGGTTCTGGCTAGGTGGCCCTTGTATAGAGATATGGGAAAATTGCATCACAAACAGAGCTTTGGTAAAGTGGAAAGGGTGACGCCACTAGGCTCCTAAAAAGGTGGCGTGTGGAGCATTGGGGAAAGCATGGGATCGATTCCCTGTGTTGACAAATAGATGCATTTATTTTTAAGTGCTGGAGGGGTAAGTGTTGGAGTCCAGGTGGATTCTGCTAGAGGAGAGTTTGAATCAGTTCAAACGCTTGAATTAAGGAGGGATAAGGGGAGAGATTTAAGGGATTAGGAGAGAGGCTAGGAGTTGGCCAAATTTTGGGAATTGAAGAGGGAAAAATCGGCAGGGGGTTTGAAGTTAGTATTTCGGCAGCTAAGGTATTGGGTGGTGCCGTTCTCTTCTGCTCTGACATCACAAGGTTTTTCTTTTCTCTCTTTTTCCTCTCTAGCCGAAACTACCACTTCCCCTATTCTTCTTTTTCTATTTTTCTTCTTCAAAACCATTCATCAATTCTACTGTTCATCAATACTTTTGCCGAATCCATAAAAGCTGAAATCTTGAACACACATTACTGGTACCGATTTCTTCAAAGCCAAACCCTTTAACATTGTATTTCCATTAATCAACGATTATTCTTTCTAAACTCTAGAGACATGTCGGCAATTCTACATCCAGGTTATAGTTTCATATTGTCATCTCCTTCATCACCCAAAAGCCGAAAAATCATAGATTTGGGGGCTTATAGCCGAAACTTCAAAACTCCGGGAGTCGAGTTCTACCGTCGTTTGAAAGATAAATCTGCATCAGATTGCGTGGAGATCAAAAAGGAGTAAGGGGCAAGTGTTCATCATCTCAGATCTGGTTATATTTTACAAAGTTAGGAAAAGCCGAAGTCCCTAAACTATAGGGAGGCTGTCGATTTCGGCCTTTGGCTCTCTAAGGTCTTTAACCAATGTTTTCTGTCAATGATTAGTGTCTTCTTAAGTGTTGGATTGAAGGCGTGGGTTGTAGCAGCAATCGGATTCGGAGCTAGCTATCGATTTTGGCAAAAAGGTAAGGTTTCAAAGGCTTTTAGGGACATGGTTCGATCATGGATAAGTAGTTTGTGGGTTTAGTGATTATGGTTTGTAAATAAGAACTGTGCTAATCAATTGTAGGACATCGGAAGAGATCTCAGTAGCAGTCGTCGTGAATCAGGTGTATACCGAACACCCTTTCTTAGTTCAATTCGAAAAGCGAAATGCCAAATTCGGCATTTCATGGGCTTGTGATTATGCGAATGCTTTCAAGACGAGAGTAATTGTTAGATCTAGCACCGCAAGGTGGTAAGTAAGTTTGTGTGACGCCTTAACGCATTTCGAGAAAGAGGGCCTCGATGGCCAAAAGCGGGCCCAATGGGCTTACGGACCAATATGTGTAAGAGATGGGCAAAGTAGCTCGTTAGTTAGATGGTGGAACCAAATTGCATAAAACTCGCTAAAATTACTCAAGTAGCTTGTGTAGTTGCGTAAGTTACTGAAATTACCCTAAATAGCATAATTACCGAAATACCCCTAGGGTTTAAATTGGCTAAACTGCATGATTGATTAATACTGTATTTTACATGATATGCTTTTATTAATATCTGTTGCATGGGATTGGGGTATTGATGGAGGAAGTATTGAAAGTGGTTCATCCACGTCTCGGAGGCTTTGCCTCAACTTATCGATATTTAGCGGCGTTCTTTTAACTGTGAAGTGTAGGTTTGGGTGGGTTGAGATATTCCCACATGGAGTGTAGGGCTGGTACGGGGGCAATGTAGCGGTTGGTGGGTTGAGTAGTCTCCCTAGTTGGGCTTGCATTCATTACTACTATTGTTACTTATGTTACTAAACTGGGCCTATGGGCCACACTGTTATGTTAAAAGGGCTAAGGCCTTGCTCTCAGTATTCGAAAGGGCTTGGTCCACTGTGTCTTTGTTATCTGAGTAGGGCTTAGGCCCAATGGGCTCGAGTGATTTGGGCTTTGGATGGGTTTCAGATGCAATCGAGTTTCCCAAACTCACCCTTCCTCTTCCATCCTTGCGGTGAGCCGTAGTTGGTGGACTTGGAGTCAAGGGATTCAGATTGGCCATGAAGATTGATTGCCGGTTTTAAATAAGTTTAGCATTTATTTTAGATTATTTTTTTATGCTTAAAGTTGTAATAAGGTCGCTCTTTTTAATTAATTTTATTTTGGGGATTATTAAACTGGTTAGCACTAGGGTTCGTTTTATAAAAACTACTTGTTTTTAAAAGATCACGATGACGCACAAAGTTTCCGCAACGTAAACGTTTTTCCTTAAAATAAATATTTTAAGCAGACTTAAACTTGTGTTAATGTGCGTAGACACGTAACCTGCTGAAAGTGTGGCAATGGATGTGTGCATGTCTAGGATTGGATCCGGGAAGAGCTTGGTACTTAAGCGGTCCTATAAGACTCACCTCCTCTTTTCTGGCTTCCTACCTGGTGCACAGCTTCCATTCACTTTAACTTAAAACAAGAATATATTTTTGCTAAGCACTAAACAAAGAATTTAGATAAACACATGATTTGAAACATCTCCATGTGACATACTAAATTCGGTCGTAACGTCTGGGCCGGGTTTGGGGTGTTACACTAGGATTGTATGTAACACCCCGTACCCGAGACCGTCGTCGGAGTCGGACACGAGGGGTTAACGGGCTTAATCCACTTACTTGCACAGTTCATTTAAAAAAAAAATTCCAGACAGCTGGCTAACTGAGTCACTGTCACCTTAAAAATCATATCTTGAGTTCCACAACTCGAAAATCAGTTTCGTGATTTTTCCCTGAAACTAGACTCATATATGCATCTACAAATTTTTTCCTAGAATTTTTGGTCAGGCCAATTAGTACAGTTTATTAGTTAAAATCTCCCATGTTACAGGGATCGACTACACTGACCTTTGTTCATTACGACTTGGATATCTCCCTGTACAGGGCTTCAATACTGATGCCATTTGTTTCTACAGAAACTAGACTTGAAAATAAATCCGTACATTTATGGCATGACTTCTAATTATCTCTGGTCAATTTAGAATGAATTTCCAAATTCGGAACAGGGACTCTAGAAACCATTCTGGCCCTGTCACACGAAAACTTAAATATCTCTTAACATACTGTTCATAAGATCATTTCGTTACTTTCTTATGAAAATAGACTCGTCAAGGTTCGTTTACATAATTTATTCACTATTTAATTCCATTCCTACTATGTTTTGTGATTTTTCACATCCACATCACTGCAGCTGTCAGCATCTGTCTTTAAGGTAGGCTTTACCTATTTCATAGTTCCCATGATTCAACTAGCCCTTTTACATATATAGCACAAAATATGATCATGATTAACCATCCCAATGGCTAATCATTTCCAAACATTTCCATACCTCTTAATGAACAACATACAAATGATTATAATACCATACCCAAAGTGTATATAAGCCATTTTCGCATGGCTATCCAAATTTATACAAAACCGAAAGGTACATGACCTACAACAAAAGGGTAGTCCTATACATGCCATTTCAAAGTTCAACCAAAAATATACCAAAAGGAGCTTTGATAGTGTGGGCGACTTCGACTTCAAAAATCTCGAGTCCGATAGCTGACGAACCAAAATCTATAAAACAGAGATTCAAAGAAACGGAGTAAGCATTTAATGCTTAGTAAGCTTCGAGCCATAAAATTTAGCACGACTAAAGTATAGCATTCATATAACTAAACGGATAATTTCATATTCACATATTCTCGAAATCATTCCTACTTCACATTCCAACCCCTATATTCATACATAAGGGATCAACTTGATCAAAGATCAGAAGCTCATTAATCGACTGAGCGGATAATATTCAAAGGAATCAACTATTCCAATGCACATAGGAAGCATACCTCATTGTTGAGATTTTACGAGCGTGTCAATTTAAATTATTACAGCAAGATCACTCGTCCCAAACGAGTACCTTCGGAGTTTAGCCGGATATAGCCACTAGCTCAAATGCCTTCGGGACTTAGCTTGGTTATAGTGACTCGCACAAATGCCTTCGGGACTTAGCCCGGTAGAATAACTCGCATAAATGCCTTCGAGACTTAGCCCGGTAGAATAACTCGCATAAATGCCTTCGGGACTTAGCCCGGTAGAATAACTCGCATAAATGCCTTCGGGACTTAGCCCGGTAGAATAACTCGTATAAATGCCTTCGGGACTTAGCCCGGTAGAATAACTTCATTTAATGCCTTGATACTTAGCCCGGTTATCAATCGAATATCTATGCACATCTCAATAAATCATGACACATCTCTATTACAATTTCATAACTAGAATTCAAACTCAAGTCACTTATCAAGCATTATCATTTCGGCTCAATAGCTACATGCATGAGCATGATTTTGATTTATTTAAAACATGATCTAATCGAATCATAATCTAAGCTTCATTACTCAAAGACTTACCTCGGATGTTGTCGAACGATTTCGATGGCTATTCGACCACTTTTTCCTTCCCTTTATCGGATTTAGTTCCCCTTTGCTCTTGAGCTTAATTTAACAAATAAATTGATTTAATCATTTGAGTATCAAAAAGAGGAACTCAAGGTACTTAGCCCATATATATTCATTAGACATTAAAGTCACATATGTACGAAATCATGAATCTAACTCAACACAATAGTCCACACTCTCCTTTAGCCGATTATCTAAGCCAAGATAAGGCATCGATATGCTTGCCTCTAACCGAATACATGCACACCAATCCATCTCATGTGGCCGAATATGCATGTCTATGTTGAGGCCAATTATATACTTAATACCACACATAAATGGCATACATTTTACTAACTAATGCATTACATATTGTAACTCAATACGCATCTATCATTTACTCCATAACTGAAACATCATCATATGTAAATATATACCTTGAGATAGTATATATGTCATACCAATACATCATGTGCAAACATATATATATATATATATATATATATATGTGCAAGAGCCGAATCACAAGTTGATTATAACCAAATATAAACATATATCCAAAACACAAATCTTACCTATCATGCAATAAGCATAAATCATACTTATGGATATACCATGGCCGATACTTCCAACAACACCAAATAAAAATATACTTCATGGATCTAAGGTAGACCCAAGAAAGGAACTCATAATCATCAAGATGTAAGCAAACTACCATGGTTCATCTAGATTTAGCATGAAACACAACCATCACCCTTATTAATCTCCATAGCCAAAACCTTACTTATTCCAAAATCACAATTTCAACATGGGTTACCAACAATAACTTGATATCTCACTCAAAATCAACTAGGATTTCAAGAACTAGTATCAACTTCCTTACCTTAATATTGACCTAAGATGACCGATTGCTTCACTCCTTTCTTCCTCCTCTCAATTCGGCCAAGAAGAACCAAAGAACACAACTTGTTTTCTTTCTTCCTTAGAACTTTCAGCCAAAAGAAGTGAAGAATGATGGACACTTTTTTTTTTCTTCTTTCCCTCAACTCACGGCAATGGGGGGGGGGAAACACTCACACACATTCTTTCCTTTTTTTTTTCCCTTTCTTTATTACCCATACTCATTATTTTATTGTTCCTAACATACATCACTACATAACATGTTTGTG
Organism: Gossypium arboreum; assembly: GCF_025698485.1. NCBI lineage: Eukaryota > Viridiplantae > Streptophyta > Magnoliopsida > Malvales > Malvaceae > Gossypium > Gossypium arboreum. Next base: position 48,519,435 of record NC_069079.1, read on the forward strand.
ACATGTTTCCACTCATAGCATGGCCGGCCATTAGCTCAAATATTGGGCAATTTGACATGCAAAGCCACCATTTCTATAACATGCATTATTAGGCCACTTTACATTTGCCTAGCACATTTCTAAATTTTCTCACATAAGTCCTATGTACTCCATTCACATGCAATTAACTAAATTGAAGCTTAAAAATTTTCGCACATTCATATTCACATATTTTAGACAATAAATATCACATTCAAATAATTTGGTGACTCGGTTTAGCGGTCCCAAACCGCTATCCGACTAGGGTCACTTTAGGGCGCCACAACTCTCCCCACTTAAGAAATTTTCGTCCCGAAAATCTTACCGTAAATGTGTTTGGGTATCGTTCTTTCATAGAGTTCTCGGTTTCCCAAGTAGCTTCTTCGATTCGTGTTTGAGCCATAACACTTTTACCAACGGAACCCTTTTGTTTCGCAACTCTTTCACTTCACGAGCTAGGATACGAATCGGTTCCTCTTCATAACTCAAGTCGATTGAATTTCAACTTCTAATGGATTAATCACGTGTGACGGATCGAGATCTATAACGTCAAGCATCGAAACATGAAAGACGTCGTGAATCTTTTCAAGTTCAGGGGGCAAAATCAAATGATACGCAACTGGACCAACTCGTTCGGATATCTCATATGGCCCGATGAACCTCGGACTCAGTTTGCCCTTACGGCCAAATCTGAGTATCTTTTTCCAATGTGAGACCTTAAGAAACACTTTGTCTCCCACCTGATACTCAATATCTCTTCGTTTTAAATCAGATACGACTTCGACGATCCGATGTCGCCTTGAGACTTTCACGAATTATTCTTACTTTCTCAAATCTTTAATCCAATCCACTCCGAAAATTTTACTCTCACCGAGCTCGGTCCAAAACAATGGTGTACGGCATTTACGCCCGTACAAGGCCTCGTAAGGCGCCATCTTAATACTTGATTGAAAACTATTGTTGTAAGCGAATTCAATCAAAGGTAAATACCGCTCCCACGAACCACTGAACTCGAGGATGCAACATCTCAACATATCCTCAAGTATCTGAATTATCCGCCGATTGACCATCGGTTTGGGGGTGAAAAGCGGTGCTAAATGCAACTTGGTGCCCAAAGCTTCTTGCAATTTCTTCCAAAATCGTGAGGTGAATCTCGGATCTCTATCCGACACAATAGAAATCGGTACCCCGTGTAATCTCACAATCTGAGAAACATACAATTCAGCTAGTTTATCCAATGAAAATCCGTGCGTGCGGGATAAAATAAGCCGACTTAGTCGATCTATCGACAACAACCCAAATCGTATCCTTCTTACTTGCCGACACTGGCAACCCAGATACAAAATCCATCGTGACTCGATCCCATTTCCATTCAGGTATCATGATCGGTTGAAGTAAACCCGTAGGCACTTGATGTTCCGCCTTCACTTGCTGACATATTAAGCACTTCGAGACAAAATCGAAATGTCTCGCTTCATACCATGCCACCAAAATCGATGTCTCGGATCGTTGTACATTTTCGTACTCCCGGGTGAATCGACATTCGCTACAATGAGCCTCGCTCAACCATCGAAATGAGTTCGAATTTCTTGGAACACACAAACGACTTCTGAACCTCAAACAATCGTCATTATCAATTTGAAACTCTGATTCCATATTCGGAACACATTCAGCCCGTTTGGCAACCAATTCATCATCGACTTTCTGAGCTTCACGAATTTGATGAATCAATAATGGTTTGGCCTTTAATTCCACCACTAACACATTGTCGGATAGAATGCATAAGTGTACATTCATCGCTCAGAAGGCAAACGGTGATTTACGACTTAAGGCATCCGCAACCACATTAGCCTTTCCCGGGTGATAGTCAATGACAAGCTCATAATCTTTCAACTACTCGAGCCAACGTCTTTGTCGCAGATTCAAGTCTCTTTGAGTCATCAAATATTTGAGACTTTTGTGATCCGAATACACATGGCACTTCTCGCCAAATAAATAATGTCGCCATATTTTCAAAGCAAATACGATGGCAGCTAGTTCGAGGTCATGGGTCGGATAATTTTTCTCATGTGGCTTTAATTGTCTCGACGCATAGGCCACAACTCGACATTCTTGCATCAATACGCAACCCAACCCAAGTAGGGATGCATCACTATAAATGACGAACTTCTTGCACGATTCGGGCTTGCACTAGTACCGAGCTTCCGTTAAGTGCGTTTTCAATTGTTCAAACTTTTCGACACTTTTCCGTCCATTCAAACTTAACATCCTTCGAAGTAGTTTCGTCGTCGGTGTGGCTATCATCGAAACCTTTCACAAACCGTCAAGAGTAACCGCAAGTCCCAAAAGCTCGAACCTCAAGAATATTTCTGAGGCTTCAGTTAAGTATGGCTGAAATTTTGCTCGGATCAACTCGAATACCCGATGCAGATACCACATGGCCCAAGAAGCTAACCTCTCTTAACCGAACTCACACTTCTCGAACTTAGCATATAACCGCTTATCCCGTAAAATTTGCAACACTAATCTCGGTGCTCAAGATGTTCGGTCTCATCTCTTGAATAGACCAAGATGTCATCAATAAACACAACCACGAACCGTCCAAATCTCGCTCAAGATCCGATTCATCAAATCCATAAATACCACGGGGCATTAGTGAGCCCAACGGGCATCACTAAGAACTCGTGAGTGGCCGATCTCGTTCTAAAAGCGTTTTGGGTATATCCGAATCTCGAATTAATCGGTAATAACCCGATCTCAAATCTATCTTTGAATACACCGAGGCTCCCTTCGTTGATCAAACAAATCATCAATACGCAGTAACGGATATTTATTCTTTATCGTCACTTTATTCACCGACGATAGTCAATGCACAACCTCATGGTTCCGTCCTTCTTTTCATAAACAATACTGGTGCACCCCAAGGTGAGAAACTTGGTCGAGCGAAACCTCTATCCGTCAACTCTTGCAATCGAAGCTTTCAACTCTTTTAACTCGGTTGGCGCCATACGATACGGAGCTATCGAAATTGGCGTAGTCCTGTACAAGCTCAATACCAAACTCTACCTCCGAACAGTGGTAAACCCGCAATTCTTCAGAAAAACATCCGGTATTCACAAACCACCGTGCAGATTTGGGTTTCTTTTCTAACTCTTTGTCATCAAGTACATACGCAAGGTATGCTTCGCACCCTTTCTTACATATTTCGGGCCAACATTGCGATATTACACCGGTAACCCTTTAAGTCCGTAGACTCAACTCGGATTATCTCGTTATTTACACACCTCAAATCGATAGTCTTGCTTTTGCAATTCACAACCGCATCATGCACGGTCAACCAATCTAAACCGAGGATAACATCAAATTCATCAAACGGCAAAAGCATCAAGTCCGCCGGAAAACAGGAACCTCGAATTACTAGGGGGCATTTCTTACACACTTTGTCGACAAGCACGTAACGACCCAAGGGATTTGACACCCGAATTACGAACTCAGTAGACTCAATAGGTAAAGTCTTACTGGATGCTAAGGTTTCGCATATATAAGAATAAGTAGAACCAGGGTCAATCAAAGCAATCACATTAGTATCAAAGAGAGTAAAAGTACCGGTAATAACATCTGGCGAGGAAGCATCCTCGCGTGCGTGTATAGCATAAGCCCTAGCAGGAGCACAAGCCTCAGATCTGGTCGTAGCATCTCTAGATCCTCTCTGACCACCACTAGCATTGCCCGTATTTCTAGATGATCTACCTTGAGCAGTGGTAGCACCTGGTTTCCCACTCTGATTTACATTCTGTTCAGACAATCTCGGGTAATCTTTGATAAAGTGGTCGGCTGACCCGCACTTGTAACAGGAGCGGTCATGGAATCTACAACTCCCAGAATGCCATTTGCCACAATATTGGCACTCCGTTCTGTCTCGACGATCATTTCCAACACTAGCGATCGAAGTGACTCGTGTGCTCACAGGGGGTCGATCGCGATCTCGTCTAGAAAAGCCCGAAGTGTCCCTAGACCGGCCTAAGCCATCTCTAAATTTCTTCGATGATTGTGAGAAGGGCTTCCTCGAAGACCTCTTACGAAACTCCCTTGCTCCCTCCTCAGCTTTTCTTTTCTCCATACTGAGCTCCTCGGCCTTGCAAGCTCGCTCGACAAGTGCCACAAATTCTCGGATTTCCAAAATGCCTACATACAGCTTTATATCGTCGTTCAGCCCATCCTCGAAACGTTTACACATCACGGCTTCTGAAGAAATGCATTCTTGCGCGTACCGGCTAAGCCTTACAAATTTTCGTTCATAGTTGGTAACCGACATGGAACCTTGTTTGAGTTCAAGAAATTCCTTCCATTTTTGGTCAATGAATCTCTGACTGATATACTTCTTTCGAAACTCGGTTTGGAAGAACTCCCAAGTTACTTGCTCTCTCGGCACGACAGAAGTCAACGTGTTCCACCAATAGTAAGCAGAATCACGTAGCAAGGAGATAGTACACTTTAGGCACTCATCGGGTGTGCAAGATAACTCATCGAGTACCCGGATAGTGTTGTCCAACCAAAATTCAGCTTGCTCGACATCATCGCTGTCCGTAGCCTTAAATTTGGTAGCCCCATGTTTTCGAATTCTATCAACTGGGGGCTTATTTGACCTTATTTGGTCAGTTACCGGAGGTATTGTAGGTGTGGGGGTGGTATTTGTCGGGAATGGAGGTTGTGGAACAGCCGTATTAGTTCGAATGTATTGGTTGAACCAATCATTCATCACGCTATAGAAAGCTTGTCTAGCTTCATCATTCGGATTACTAGCATTAGGTTGAGAGTCCGCGGCACTGTCCCTTGTCTTGAGAGCAGCGTTACACTCTCAAGATCATCACTACCGCTTCGGTCGGGATCGGGATCCATTACTATAAATAAACACATTTACAAATGTCGAAATCACCACACTATCAAATAATCACATAAAATGGCATGTATAGCTAAACCCAACGCATTACGGTAGTCCTAGAATCGACTAAACCGTAGCTCGATACCAATAAATCAGTAACACCCGCACTTAGACCGTCATTGAGTCGGACACGAGGGGTTAACGGGCTTAATCCACTTACTTGCACAGTTCATTTTAAAAAAAAAATTCCAGACAGCTGGCTAACTGAGTCACTGTCGCCTTAAAAATCATATCTTGATTTCCACAACTTAAAAATCAGTTTCGTGATTTTTCCCTGAAACTAGACTCATATATGCATCCACAATTTTTTTTCCTAGAATTTTGGTCAGGCCAATTAGTACAGTTTATTAGTTAAAGTCTCCCATGTTACAGGGATCGACTACACTGCCCTTTGCACATTACGACTTGGATATCTCTCTGTACAGGGCTTCAATACTGATGCCGTTTGTTTCTACAGAAACTAGACTCGAAAATAAATCCGTACATATATGGCATGGCTTCTAATTATCTCTGGTCAATTTATAATGAATTTCCAAAGTCGGAATAGGGACTCTAGAAACCATTCTGGCCCTGTCTCACGAAAACTTAAATATCTCTTAACATACTATTCATAAGATCGTTTCGTTACTTTCATATGAAAATAGACTCGTCAAGGTTCGTTTACATAATTTATTAAATATTTAATTCCATTCCTACTATTTTTTGTGATTTTTCACATCCACATCACTGCAGCTGTCAGCATCTGTCTTTAAGGTAGGCTTTACCTATTTCATAGTTCCCATGATTCAACTAGCCCTTTTACATATATAGCACAAAATATGATCATGATTAACCATCCCAATGGCTAATCATTTCCAAACATTTCCATACCTCTTAATGAACAACATACAAATGATTATAATACCATACCCAAAGTGTATATAAGCCATTTTCGCATGGCTATCCAAATTTATACAAAACCGAAAGGTACATGACCTACAACAAAAGGGTAGTCCTATACATGCCATTTCAAAGTTCAACCAAAAATATACCAAAAGGAGCTTTGATAGTGTGGGCGACTTCGACTTCAAAAATCTCGAGTCCGATAGCTGACGAACCAAAATCTATAAAACAGAGATTCAAAGAAACGGAGTAAGCATTTAATGCTTAGTAAGCTTCGAGCCATAAAATTTAGCACGACTAAAGTATAGCATTCATATAACTAAACGGATAATTTCATATTCACATATTCTCGAAATCATTCCTACTTCACATTCCAACCCCTATATTCATACATAAGGGATCAACTTGATCAAAGACCGGAAGCTCATTAATCGTCTGAGCGGATAATATTCAAAGGAATCAACTATTCCAATGCACATAGGAAGCATACCTTATTGTTGAGATTTTACGAGCGTGTCAATTTAAATTATTACAGCAAGATCACTCGTCCCAAACGAGTACCTTCGGAGTTTAGCCGGATATAGCCACTAGCTCAAATGCCTTCGGGACTTAGCCCGGTTATAGTGACTCGCACAAATGCGTTTGGGACTTAGCCCGGTAGAATAACTCGCATAAATGCCTTCGAGACTTAGCCCGGTAGAATAACTCGCATAAATGCCTTCGGGACTTAGCCCGGTAGAATAACTCGCATAAATGCCTTTGGGACTTAGCCCGGTAGAATAACTCGCACGAATGCCTTCGGGACTTAGCCCGGTTATCAATCGAATATCTATGCACATCTCAATAAATCATGACACATCTCTATTACAATTTCATAACTAGAATTCAAACTCAAGTCACTTATCAAGCATTATCATTTCGGCTCAATAGCTACATGCATGAGCATGATTTTGATTTATTTAAAACATGATCTAATCGAATCATAATCTAAGCTTCATTACTCAAAGACTTACCTCGGATGTTGTCGAACGATTTCGATGGCTATTCGACCACTTTTTCCTTCCCTTTATCGGATTTAGTTCCCCTTTGCTCTTGAGCTTAATTTAACAAATAAATTGATTTAATCATTTGAGTATCAAAAAGAGGAACTCAAGGTACTTAGCCCATATATATTCATTAGACATTAAAGTCACATATGTACGAAATCATGAATCTAACTCAACACAATAGTCCACACTCTCCTTTAGCCGATTATCTAAGCCAAGATAAGGCATCGATATGCTTGCCTCTAACCGAATACATGCACACCAATCCATCTCATGTGGCCGAATATGCATGTCTATGTTGAGGCCAATTATATACTTAATACCACACATAAATGGCATACATTTTACTAACTAATGCATTACATATTGTAACTCAATACGCATCTATCATTTACTCCATAACCGAAACATCATCATATGTAAATATATACCTTGAGATAGTATATATGTCATACCAATACATCATGTGCAAACATATATATATATATACGTGCAAGAGCTGAATCACAAGTTGATTATAACCAAATATAAACATATATCCAAAACACAAATCTTACCTATCATGCAATAAGCATAAATCATACTTATGGATATACCATGGCCGATACTTCCAACAACACCAAATAAAAATATACTTCATGGATCTAAGGTAGACCCAAGAAAGGACCTCATAATCATCAAGATGTAAGCAAACTACCATGGTTCATCTAGATTTAGCATGAAACACAACCATCACCCTTATTAATCTCCATAGCCGAAAACCTTACTTATTCCAAAATCACAATTTCAACATGGGTTACCAACAATAACTTGATATCTCACTCAAAATCAACTAGGATTTCAAGAACTAGTATCAACTTCCTTACCTTAATATCGACCTAAGATGACCGATTGCTTCACTCCTTTCTTCCTCCTCTCAATTCGGCCAAGAAGAACCAAAGAACACAACTTGTTTTCTTTCTTCCTTAGAACTTTCAGCCAAAAGAAGTGAAGAATGATGGACACTTTTTTTTTTCTTCTTTCCCTCAACTCACGGCAATTGGGGGGGGAAACACTCACACACATTCTTTCCTTTTTTTTTCCCTTTCTTTATTACCCATACTCATTATTTTATTGTTCCTAACATACATCACTACATAACATGTTTGTGACATGTTTCCACTCATAGCATGGCCGGCCATTAGCTCAAATATTGGGCAATTTGACATGCAAACCCACCATTTCTATAACATGCATTATTAGGCTACTTTACATTTGCCTAGCACATTTCTAAATTTTCTCACATAAGTCCTATGTACTCCATTCACATGCAATTAACTAAATCGAAGCTTAAAAATTTTCGCACATTCATATTCACATATTTTAGACAATAAATATCACATTCAAATAATTTGGTGACTCGGTTTAGCGGTCCCGAAACCGCTTTCCGACTAGGGTCACTTTAAGGCTGTCACATTGTAGGTGGCTCCACCTGGTACTAGTGTGTCCCAGCACCATGAAGGAGAACGATGGATGTGGCGGTTGAGAGCATGTAAGTCATTCTCCTCCTTGAATTCCTCTCAGATATAAACCCAAAGACCGTCTTGAATTCAGGACGCCGAAATGGCGGACTAACCTGCCTAGGCAAAACTGGACCGTGCCGGGATCATCGTAGTTCGTCATTATGGTTTGAAGATGGAATGTTGAGTATAGTTCCATCGTGATCTCGAGGTATGTTGGCTCGATGATCTCAAAGAATAGCTCCCAAGGGTCGGTGGTTAGGAGGGCCCGAATCGCTTCAACCAACTGAACTTGTTTTACTGCAGCCTAGTCGATACAGTGGCCCGCAATTAAAGGTTGGGCCCAGAGTATTTGGAATAGTTCTTCTTGGGGCCTGATGGGGAACCTCAAGAAAAGGTAACAAACTTTCGCAGTAGGACCCGAGGAAAATAATGCTCCATTCCTTTTCTTTGAAGCAGGGACAACGGCCTTTTTACCACGTGAAGATGACATTCTGAACCTGCAATCAAAACCATTACTTTTTTTTGATGAGTGGACAAGAAAGAATGTATCTAAATTCAAAAAGTCATAGATTATGGCTAATACTTCAGCCACAACTATCATCACTTAACAATTCTAATCAAACTAATCCATTTTATAGCATACTTCTGCGGTATTGCATGATAATAGCATGAATGATAATAAAAGATATATAAAAAAAATTTGGCAAATAATCAAGAAGCATTTGAAAAGTATGAGGATTGAGTTAGAATAGTTGAAAAAGGAAAGAGTATTCCACCTATCCTAACCTTGAATATTTTACTTTTAACTAATCAAATGGAGTAAAGAAATCTTGTAATGAAATAAAAAAACTTGAACATGAAAAAAAATGAAAATTATTCTAGGTTATGACATTTAAAAGTATGAAAATAACATAAAAACTTGCATATTATTATGATAAAAAGCCTTAGAAATCATTAAAATAGACAAGAAAGCAATAAAAAAACGTTAGGAAGGGAGGATTGAGCGTCAAAAATGGAGTTGGGGGCGGCGCACGGGCATGGCGGGGAGGCCGTGTGGAATTGCAGCGGCTAGGGTTAGGGTTTTTTGAGTGGGGGAGACAATGAATAGTGCAGGGTATTTATAGATTTTAGGGCACATGGCCATGGAACACACCCATGTTCCCCAATTGCAGCCCATGTGATTCGCGAATTTTGAATTTGGGCGCATCTGACATTTAGTACACGATCGTGTTCCTTGGGCGTGTGGGTGCACACGGTCGTGTAGCACGGCTGTGTCTGGAGTTGTTTGCTTCTCTTACGCTCGTGTATGAAGACCCACGCCTGTGTCAATCTAACAGGTTCGACCATGGGTGCTAGACACGGGAGTGTCGCACACCCGTGCTATTTTACTAGGTTCGTCCATGGTTCTTCCACACAGGCGTGTCGCACACCCGTGTTGTTTTGGTAGGCTCAACCACGGCCATGTCGCACAACCGTGGCATTCTATCGTAGCTCGTGTTTGGGGAAATCCTTGCCCTATTTTCACACGACCCTAAGCACGCCTGTGTGCTTGGCCGTATCTCTGTGGAAAGCCTGTATTCAAGAGCTTCATGAGTAAGTTAGGTGTTGAAGACTAAATTTTAAATAAGTTAATACAGTTATTGCTCAGGTTGCCTCCCGAGAAGTGCTTATTTATAGTCTAAGCTCGACTTACATCTCTGTTGAATGATCATGGTGGTTTGAAGAGTTTATACTCCTCATTCCTGCTATCAATCTCATCAAAATAAGGTTTTAAACGGGTGTTGTTTACCTTAAATGTGCCGAACTTGGGATGACTCACCTCGACTGTACCGAATAGAAAAATTTTGAGTATCGTAAGAGGGATTTCTTCATTCAGTGTGGTAGCGACAATGTGGGGATCTGCGGCATCTAATAAGACTCTATCCCCAACCTTAAGTTGATTTGGAATGGTATTGAGCTTGTTTTGTCATAGATTTGGTTTGTCGGGTGTTCTCGGTGTATGCATCCGCCATTCATCTAGCTCCTCGATTTATAGCCTTCGTTCTTCATGAATAGGTCCTCTATTATTGCTTGAGAATGGCTCATGTACTTCGTTCAGACTCATTTCCTGCAAAGATGGTTGCACCATATTGTTAGTTTTAGTAGAATGGTTTAGACGATCACCTTCAATTTCCAATGTGTTGCCGGAATTGTGAGATTGAAGGGTGATTGTTTCGTCTCCCACACAGAGTGTGAGTTCACCTGTACCAACATCAATAATTATTTTAGCAATTGCTAAAAAAGGCCTTTCTAGAATTAAAGGAGTGTTGCTATCCTCCTCTATGTCTAGAACAATGAAGTCAACGGGAAATATAAATTTATCGATTTTAACTAGCACATGTTCAATAATACCCCTAGGGAATCTTATAGTTTTATCTGCTAATTGAATGCTCATCCTAGTCTATTTGGGTTTCCCAAGACCTAGTTGCTTAATCATTTTGTAAGGCATGACGTTGATACTAGCCCCTAAATCAGCTAATGCATTATTAACATCTAAACTACCAATTAAGCAAGGAATCGTAAAAATCCCTAGATATTTTAATTTGTTCGATAGCTTATTTTGTAGAATAGCTGAGCACAGTGCGTTTAGCTCCACATGTGACTCCTCGTCCAACTTCTGCTTATTTTCTAAAAGCTCCTTTAAAAATTTATTGCGTTTGCCATCTGCGATAGAGCTTCAATAAACGGTGAGTTAATGTGTAATTTTTTTAAGAGTTTAAGGAATTTACCAAATTATTCATCTGAGCGGTCTTTCCTTGTCGCGTTGGGGTATGACACACGAGGTTTATATTTGACATTCACTGGTTTGTTTTTATTATGACCTACCTCACCTTGACCTTTGCTTACCGCAGTTTCTTGCTTTGGTCTTGGTTCAGGCTGAACGACTCCTTTATCATCTTGAATATTAATTGCGTTGAGCTATTCCCTTGTGTTGGGTTTAGTATTACTTGGCAAGATACCTTGTGGTTGTTTGGAGATTAGTTTGGAAAGATGGCCTATCTGAGTTTTGAGCCCTTGGATCGACGCTTATTGATTTTTAAGTGCTGTCTCAGTGCTCTGAAAACGGGCTTTTGACACCGATATAAACTTTGAGAGCATCTCTTCAAGGTTCGGCTTCTTTTCCTGTTGATCGGATGGTTGTTAAAAACCCGAAGAATGTTGTGGTCTTTGATTTCCTTGACTGCCCCACGAGAAATTAGGGTGGTTCCTCCAACCTGCATTGTAAGTGTTACTATATGTGTTATTTTGGGATCGAGAGTTATTGTTACCCATATATTGGACTTGTTCCTCCTCGATGCTAGGGTTGAAGGGTTGATACTCTATGCATGCTCCTCCTCCATTCATCTCGCACCTCATTACTAGAGGTACCTGAGTAGAACCAAGTAAACCATCAATCTTTTTATTTAGAAGTTCTACCTGGATTGACAGCATAGTAACCGAATCGACGTTATAAACGCCTGCTATTTTAGTTGGCTTAGTCCTCATGACTTGCCACTGATAGTTATTCAGTGACATCTCCTCTATAAACTCATGGGCATCTTCAGCTGTGTTATTATTGATGGTTCCGCCAGTAGCTGCGTCAACCATTTGTCGAGTCAAAAGATTCAGGCCATTATGGAACGTTTGAACCTGTAGCCAAAGTAGTAACCCATAGTGAGGGCACCTTCTCAGTAAGTCTTTGTATCTCTCCCATGCATCGTGAAGAGTTTCTAAGTCCATCTGCATAAACGAAGAGATATCATTACGTAATTTAGCCGTTTTAGCCGGTGAAAAATATTTTAATAGAATTTTTTCGGTCATTTGTTCCCAAATAGTGATTGATCCTCATGGTAATGAGTTCAAGCACTATTTAGGAGCATCGAATTCACCAATTCTAATGGGAAATCATCCATAAAATGCATTAAACATGGGGTAAAAATATGTATAAATTACGTTTATCATCCATATTTGGACAAGTTTGTTGTTGTGTTTATTGATGATATTCTGATATATTCGAGAGATGAGACAGAACATGCCAAGCACTTGAGAACTATTTTGCAGACTTTAGGAGACAAATAGTTGTATGCTAAGTTCAGTAAAAGCGAGTTTTGATTTCGAGAAGTTGGATCTTGGGCCACTTTGGTTTAGGGGATAGTATCCAGGTTAACCCTAGTAAGATTTCTTCTATCGTCGAATGGAAACCGCCAAGGAATGTATCCGAGGTTAGAAGCTTTTTGGGCTTAGCTGGTTACTACTGACGGCTTATGAAAGGATTTTTCTATGATCGCCCCTCCTATGACGAGGTTTCTTCAAAAAGATGTTAAGTTCGAATGGACGGAAAAGTGTCAGCAAAGCTTCTTGAAATTGAAGATGTTATTGACTGAAGCACCAATTTTGGTACAACCTGGGTCGAGTAAAGAATTTTTGATTTATAGTTATGCTTCCTTAAATGGTTTGGGATGTGTACTTATGCAAGAAGGTAAAGTTGTAGCTAACGCTTCGAGGCAGTTGAGGCCTCACGAGAAGAACTACCTGACACATGAATTAGAGTGAAGATTTGGCGACACTATTTCTTTGTGAGAAATGGCATGTCTACACAGATCACAAATGTCTTAAGTACTTGATGACTCAAAAATATTTAAACTTACGGCAACGAAGACGGTTGGAACTGTTAAAAGATTATGAGCTTGTGATTGATCACAATCTGGGTAAGGCGAATGTGGTCACCGACTCATTGAGTAGGAAGTTGTTGTTTGCCTTGAGGGCTATGAATACTCAGCTGACTTTGTTAGATAATGGTTCGATTCTAGCCGAGTTGAGAGCTAAACAGACTTTTCTTCAACAAATTTGTGATGCTCAGAGAATTCAGTGTGAGTCCAACAGTGAACCGAATTTTCAGAATGACTCCAATGGTTGCTTGAGATTCTGTGGTAGGATTTGTGTTTCGAAGACACTGAGTTGATTCAAAATATTTTACATGAGGCACACAACGATTGTTTGTCAGTTCACCCGGGCAGCACAAAAATGTATAATGACTTGAAGAAGATGTATTGGTGGATTGGTATGAAAAGAGATATCTCAGAGATTGTATCGAAATGCTTAGTTTGTCAGCAAGTAAAGGCTAAACACCAAGTACCATTAGGTTTACTTCAGCCCATCATGGTTCCCGAGTGGAAACGGGACTAGATTACTATGGATTTTGTGACAGGTTTGCCTTTCACTCTAAGAAAGAAAGATGCCATATGGGTTATTATCAATAGATTAACTAAATTGTCTCATTTTATCCTGGTACGTATTGATTACTCACTTGATAAGTTAGCTGATTTATACATTGGTGAAATTGTTAGACTTCATGGAGTACCTATATCGATTGTATCGGATAGAGATCCATGCTTCACATCACAGTTTAGAAAAGATTACAAGAAGCTTTGGATATGAAGATGAATTTTAGCATTGCTTTCCATCTGCAGACTAATGGTCAGTCTAAGTGAGTAATTCAGATCTTGGAAGACATGCTCTGATGTTGTGTATTGGAATTCCAAGGTAGTTGGGAAAAGTACTTACCGTTGGTAGAGTTTGCCTATAACAACAGTCATCAATGGGTTTGAAAATAGCTCCTTATGAGGCATTGTACGGGTGTAAGTGCCAAACGCCTTTGTATTAGACCGAACTCAGAGAAAATTAGATTCACGAGGTTAATTTGGTTAAAAAACTAAAAAAACTGTAAAAGTGATTCGAGATTGTTTGAAAGCTGCTTCGGATAGACAAAAATTCTATGCAAATTTGAAAAGAAAATAAATTGAGTATCAAGTCAATGATAAGGTATTTTTGAAAGTATCCCCATGGAAAAAGGTTTTGAGATTTGGGAGAAAAGGCAAATTAAGTTCTCGTTTTATAGGGCCATATGAGATCACCGAAAGAATAGGGCCGGTTGCCCATCGGTTGGCTTTACCATCCGAGTTGGAATATATTCACGATGTGTTCCATGTGTCTATGTTGCACCATTATTGATCTAATCCTTTACATGTGATTTCACTGACAGAGGTTGAGATTCGACCAGATATGACTTATGGTGAGGAACCGGTTAAGATTTTGGCACGAGAAGTCAAAAAATTGAGAAACAAAAGCATTTCCTTGGTAAAAGTGCTATAGAAAAGACATCGGGTTGAAGAGGCTACACGGGAGCCCGAGGAGGCCATGAGAAAACAATACCCAAACCTTTTTACTGGTAAGATTTTCGGGGACAAAAATCCCCAAAGAGGAGAGAGTTGTAGCATCCCGAATTAAGGTCTAGTCAGAAAAGTGGTTTTGAGACCACAACTTCCATAAAAAAATAATTATTTTATGGTTATTTGATGGTCCATGATAAGATTGCATGTTTGTGTGAAATTTCCATGAAGAAATTCTATGCCTAAGGTGTCCAATTTGACTTTAGGGATTAAATTGAATAAGTTGCAAAACTTGTGTTCTAGAAGCTTCAAGCATGAAATTGTATTGGATTATTAATTAGAGGTCCCTAAATAGCAATTACACCAAGTTCTAAAATTTTGGACAAAAATGGGCATGAATAGGAAAATTTTGAAAGAAAGGCTAAAAGGGGAATTTTAGTCATTTG
This sequence comes from Gossypium arboreum, assembly GCF_025698485.1. Taxonomy (NCBI): domain Eukaryota; kingdom Viridiplantae; phylum Streptophyta; class Magnoliopsida; order Malvales; family Malvaceae; genus Gossypium; species Gossypium arboreum. Next base: position 48,534,459 of record NC_069079.1, read on the forward strand.
GTTAATAAAAGAATAAAATGGGAAAATCAAGTCAAAAAGTGTGTCCATCTTCTCCAATGCGTGCCAAAAATTTCATGCTCTCCATAGCCAGGGTTTTGAACATTTCAAGCTTGATTGTAAGTGCTCCCAAGCCCCGTTTTTGATGTTCTTTACATTTTTGAGATCCTTGAAGCGTGATCTATCCATTTCTAGCCATATTTTTGAAGTAGGGTTCATGTATGAAAATTTGACCCATGTGTGACATGTTTGTATTTTGATGTTTAATGGAAGAATATGAAATTTTGATATGAGATGAACATCTTTTACTAAGTTATTTTTAGTGAAAACACCTAAGCAAGACTTATTTGTAAAAGATAGAGAAATAGGTAGTAGAAATGTGATTTAATGAGAAATGTCGGTTGATATGAGTTAGAATATGAATCGGCTAGGCTTAAGTAACCAAGAAAATACATGCATTTCATTTTACGAGCCTAGGGACTAAAGTGTAAATAAATGAAAAGATAGGGGTAAAAAGGTAATTTTACCAAAGTATGTGTTATGGGTCGATTTGAACAATGTTTGTATTGAACAAGGTAAATTTAGCATTATAGATCAAGAAAAACGTGATTCGGGTCTTGATCGGGGAAAAAATAAGGTTTACGAGGATTAGGCTCGTTTCTATCATTTTGTACCGAGGTAAGTTTTTATGCGAGTAATGCAATATGTACTCTATTTTAAATGCTTAAATATTGCATGTATGGTAAGTTCATATGTGAATAATGCAATATGTATCATGTAGAATACTTTGTTATTTTGTAAATTTAAATACTATATTGTTGATATGAGTAAGCCTTGATTCCTTCCATAAGAAAATGATTGATACTATGGACATTGAGGTCGATATTAGGAGGGAGTGTGACAATGATACGATAAGTATGAAAATCCCGTTTGAACCTAAGGAATAATTTAGGATACAAGTGACATGTCACTAGGAACTATGTGTTCTAAGCTCATGAGTTGTGGTCTGAGTTCATGATGTATATATGGCACATGTTATGGGGTTTCGGGTACTGGTCTTGTATGTTCTCCTGGTGCTGGGTAGTCCGGCATGTGTTGCGGATACCTGACAGCTTGTGTGTGCAGCCCATGTAGTTACATCCTAACTGACTGCTCGAGTGAGCAGACCCGTAAGTTGCTCGAAAGCGGGCAACATGTGATATGTGATATGAGGTAGCGTTGGCTACATATGGGGCACTTAGGTGTGAAATTTCGGTGTATCCACTGGTATTCCAAGTGTTCAATGGGTAATCCAAGTAAAAGTTCAATAGGTAATCTTAATGAATATGTCAAAGATGAGAAAGTAAGTTGTTATGTGCAAGTGGACACAGGTATGTATATCGAACTCATGAAAACATCATGGGATATGATGAACTTGTGGTAAGTATATATATATGTATATATATGAAGAATAAGTTTAAGTGATTTGATAATAAAATGCAAGTTTATGTTAATAATATTAAATGTATGACTCATGCTTGTTTAAATTGCATTTTATTTGCATGTGAACTTACTAAGCTTTAAAGCTTACTCCCCTCCTTTACCTTTTCCCTATAGTGTCCCCAGGCTAGCTCGAGGATCAAAGGACGTTGAAGCTTTCGATCACACTATCAATTGGAAAATTTGGTATAGTTAGATTCATCATTTTGAATTTGGCACTATAGGGACTTGGTCTTTTTGTTATGTCATATTGATTAGCCAAATGTGTTGGCTCATGATAGTATTGTGATTCATTTTGTATATGGCCATTAGAGGTGGCTCATATTGATTATTTGGGTTGTAACCCTAATTATTTATTTATGCATGCAAATGTGTTTATGGTTGTTGTGGTTGTTTGATGGATGTGTGATGAGATGTGGGTTATATGCTAAAGGTATGTGTTTGATGAGCCTTGTGATTGTTTGTGATAATGAATGTGATGGATGGCATGTATGTTTAATGGATGAAATATGATTAATGTGTATGACAATAAATGTGGTACAAATGTATAACTTGGAAGTAGGATAAGAAAGATGATTATCCATGAAATTGGTGTAAAATACCTTGGATAAACCTACTAACTTAAATATGTTATACATTGAATTATTAAAAACATAAAATGTCTATGCTCCATATGATAAATGTGTCATGTTGTATGCCATGAAGTGGGTTTAAGTGTGTGAGTGCTTAAGGGTGGCAAATGGCTTGGAAAATAGCCCAGAAATTGTCCACACAGTTGGACACACGGGTGTGTGTCTAAGCCGTGTCTGACACATGGTCTACCCCAAGGCGTGTGGTCTGGCCGTGTGTCCTCTGCACCCTAATTAATGCAAAACAAGATGCCCAATAGTAAACACACAGGCAGAGACATGGTCGTGTGTCTCAGCCGTGTGGAGGACACGGCCTCAGGACATGGGTGTTTACCCTGGCCATGTAAAGTCTGCACTTGTTTTTTAGAATTTAATTCACCACACGGCCTAAACACACGGGCATGTGACTTGGCCGTGTGACCTTATTTGATTGATGATGTCATAAACAGAGAGTTACACGGGCTGAGGACATGGGCGTGTCCTAAGCCACACGGGCGTGTGTGACCACACGGCCTACCCACACGGGCGTGTGTCTCTCCCAAAATAAGAAAATTTTTGAAGTGTCGAAAAGGTTCTAAAAGTTCTCAGTTTAGTCCCAAACCACTTCCAATGTATGTTTTGGGCTTCGTAGGCCCTTATAAGGGAAAATTTGCATGTGATTGAAAAGTTTTAAATTTGGATGAAATTTTATGGCTCGATTTTTTACGTTTGTTTACATTTAAGTCCGATAATGCCTTGAACCTTGTCCCGACATCAGACACGGATAAGATGTGTTACAATCCCGATCACTATTGATCCTGGATGTGTTGCAGACATACTGTAGGTCTTTTTAAGCATTCTATTATATGATTGGTAGTGATCATGCATGTGTTGCGGGCATACCATAACTCTTTATGAGCATCCTGTTATATGGCTCTCCAGAGCTTCCCGATATTGCTCATTTGAACTTCGCGATATTTGGCTATTCGAAGCTCCCGTTACATAGCTATTTGTGAGCTTCCCGATAGGCTCTTTGTGAGTTTCTGATTAAAATTTCTTTGTGAACTTCCTAATTATGGCTCTTATAAGCTTCCCATTATATAGCCCAGATAGGCTTCCTATTACATGGCTCACATGAGCTTCCTGTTATATGGCTCAAGAGAGGGTTCTTGATTATGTGCTTTAATAAGCACCCCTGAATATGAATTGACGGATTATAAATTGTACACCTAGAGTGTACTACATGTGTGTCCATCGATATTTCCAATAAGTTCAATGGGCAAAATCCTAACATGAGAAAATATAAACACGAAATAAATCATTATTTGTATTTGCCTGAAATACATGAAAATGATGATACATGATATATGGGAATATGATATGATGATATATGAACATGGAATTTACTTGATGAATATGGTCATCCATGATCATAGATTTGTACACCATGAGTGTACTACCTGTATGACACTGACATTTCAAATGATTTAATGGGCAAAGTTACGACATGAAATAATTTGAACTCGAGACGAATTATTATGAAAATGTACTTGAAATTCAAGAATATGATTTGTATATGTTATATGAATACATGATGTGGAAAATATATGTACATGGGAATCTAATTATTGTTGAGCCCCTACATGTTTCTTGATATTTATATGAAATATATGACTAACAAGGGTGATGAGGATATGTGTTAGGGCTCATGATCAAGTTTATTGAATGTGCCTTATATGTTTATATTGAAATTAAATGAGTGGTAAGTTAATTACCATGTTATATGAATTTACTAAGCATTTCATGCTTGCTCTGTTTTATTTTCCCCTATTCTATAGTAATTTGGAGGCTCGTTGGATTGGAAGCTTGGCAGAGATCACTAACACTATCTATTGGAATATTTCGGTATATATGGTAAATCAATTATGGTTATAATGACATGTATAGGTTAATTTGGCCAATGTTGGCATGATAATGCTTTGGTTGTAGCTAGCCATTGGGATGGCTAGTATTAAACATATTTTGATGTAATTGTATAAGCCATTATTATATTTGATGTGTTTGAAATGGTTGTGTGATGAAAAGCATATAAACATAATTATAAATGGCTTTAAGTAAGCATAAATGAGAAAATATACTTATATGTCTATATATACATGTGTGTGTGTATTTGGTAAGTTTAAACACTTGAACATAGGTGATGATAAGTCATGCATAAGACTCAATTTTATCTTGATTTGAACATTTTGTATTAACTTGGGAATGTGCTAAAATGTCAATGTAAGTGGAACACATATCTGGGTAAGAAATAAGGCTTAAAAATGGCTTTATTTTGTCCACACGGGTAGAGGCACGGCCGTGTGTCTCATTCGTGTGTGACACATGGCCATGCGTACAGAAGTGTGGATTGGCCATTTGTCCCCTGTATTTTGAAAATTTAAAATAGAATGCTCAGGATTTTTCACATGGCCTAGCACATGAGCGTGTGGCTTGGCCGTGTGACCCCTGCACCTACACATGGCCTAGCACACTGGCGTGTGACCTGGCCTTGTCACCCAAGTTAGAGAGTTACACGAGTAGGGACATAGGTTGGGGCACAGCCATGTGCCCTATTTCGAATACCCACATTGCCTAGGACATGGGCGTGTCACACGGCTGTGTGAGCCACACGGCTTGACCACACAAGCATGTGTACCCTGTAACTAAGAAAAATTTAGGATTTTGTGAAAAATTCTCTGAGTACCTGGTTTAGTCCCGACTCATTTCTAATGAATGTTTTGGGCCTTAAGGGCTCTTATAAGGGACTTAATGATTAATTTATTATATGAATTCTATATAAATCTAATATGTAATCCATAGTAATGCTCTGTAACCTTGTTCTGGCTACTAATTCGAGTTTGGGGTGTTACTTTTATTAGTATTAGAGCTATAGTTTAGCAGATTCTTGAACTAACGTAGCATACATGAGTCTAGTGTGATATCTCTTGATCATTTTAAAATATGTTTTTCATAATGTATCGTTATCCAATTAAGCTAATTCTGAAGAAGTTGAGAGCAATGCTCAAGCTTCAGTATAAAGAGTAGCCTCGAGTAATAGAAGGCCTATATCTAAGGTCCAAGAAGTAGAAGCTAAAGAAGCCTCCTTCCATGAATAAGCAGTTTATTGAAATTGTAAGAATGAATCCAGTTGTACAACAACCTCTACCCCCTCATGTTCCTCAATCGTTCCCGAAATGCTACAAGGTAGAGAACTTGTCTGAATTGGTAAGTCACTTGTAGGTAAAATCTGAAAATACGGTGCAGAAGAATTTAGAGCTATAGTTGATGATGGTTATCAAAAGAGTTGATTCTTGGTAGAAAATACTGATAGGGTACTTGATGAACTATCTTATAAACTAGTTGAGTGCTTAAAGGATGCGGTGTCTCTGTTAAAAGATTCAGCTTACCAGTGGTGGAATATATATGATTTCTGTTGTGACAAAGGAAATGGTTATTTGGGAATTTTCCAAAATGGGTTTTGAAAGAAATATATTAGCCAGAGTTTCCTTGATCAGAAATGTAAAAGATGCTTAGAGTCTAAACAAGGTCATATGACCATATCTGAGTATGAAAGGAAATTTGTCTGACTCAGTAAATATGCTAGAGAATGTATTCTGACTAAAACCATGATGTGTAAACGGGTTGAAAATTGTTTAAATAAAGACATAAAGCTATTAGTCGGAATTCTTGAATTGAAAGAATTTGTTGTATTAGTTAACTAGGTACATAAAACCAAAGAGCTTAGTTAAGAGAAAAGACTGACTGAGAAGGAAACCAAAATTTCAAGTAAAAGATTAATAGAAAAGTTATATCATTTAGCCTCAAAAAAATCAAAGAAATATTATGACTGTTCTACTATCTCTGCAGGATACTCTAATAAAGATAGAAGTACCCGACACTCCAGTCCAAGATCTCAGACCGCATCTATAGCAAGTGCGGGAAGTGTTAGAAACACTAAGCCCAAATACGAGTACAGTAAAAAAACTACATTATGGAGAATGAATAAAGAGTGGAACATGTTTTGGATATAATTCCATTGATCACTATCCTAGATTTTTCCCGGAGGAAGTTGAAAAAGATATTATTTAAAATTCAAGACCGAGTAACACAACTAATAGAGCTAGAACACTTCGTAACCTTGGAAATACGAATGGTAGCCAAGGTATGACAGAGAACTTTACTGTAAAATCTAGAAAACGAACATCAACTAGGGCATATGCTAATTGTATATAGGAGGATATTTCTGCACCAGATGTTATTATTGGTACTTTCTTCCTTATTGATAATGATATGATTATTTTAATTAATCTTGGTTTAATTTATTCATATGATTGTATGAATTTAGTGTCTAGTAAATATTTGTCTGTTGAGTTCATTGAATTCATGATTAAAGCATCAAACTCTCTAGACCAGTATATATGAATTGATAAAATTGCAAGAATTTGTCTGTTAATGATACGAAATTACTATTTCTCGTTTGAGTTGATGCTATTACTATTGGATGAATTTGATGTGATTTTAAGAATGGACCGGTTAACTCTGCATGTTGCCGAGGCAAATGGTAAGCAAAAGCATATTGTATTGAAATGTTAGGATGATGAAATGTTTTGTCGTGAATTAGAAAAATTGAATGATTTGTCTACTGTAATATCAGCCAAGTCAATGCAGAAATATGTCAGAAAAGGGTTATAATACTTACCTTGCTCATGTGATGGATATTAAAGTATCTTAGTCAAAGTTTAAATCAGTGCCACTGGTATGTGAATATTCTAATACGTTTTCAGAAGAGTTACCTAGATTACTGTCAGTTAGAGAAGTTGGAAATTGTTATAGAAAGTTTACCAAAAATAACATTGAAAAATGTATCTGAAGCAAAAAGTTTTCTAAGACTAGCTGGTTATTACAAAAAGATGTGAAATTTCAATGGTCTGATGTGTCAGCAAAGTTTTGGTCATTTGAAGCCCTTTCAAAGCACCAATCCTGGCTTAGCCTAATATTCGCTAAGAAATTTGTGATTTACAATAATGTGTCATTGAACAGTTAAGGCAGTGTTTTGATGCAAGAAAGTGAAGCAATAGTCTATGCTTCAAGAAAGTTAGAGCCACATAAAAAGAATTATCTGATACATGATCTAGAATTGATAGTTATTGTCTTTGCATTGAAAGATTATGACTTGGTTACTAATTTTTGTCGGGGAAAAGCAAATGTGGTTGTAGATGATCTGAGTAGAAAATCTTTGTTTGCCTTGTAAGCAATGAATACCTAATTTTCATTGTCTGATGATGGCTCGGTTTTAGCTGAGTTAAAGCTAAACCAACATTCCTACAACAGGTTTGCAAAGCTCAAAAAAATGATAATGAGTTGAAAAAGTAAACAGGTACAACGTAAATCAACTTCTGAGTCAGAATTCCAGATCAGACTCAATGATTGTCTGTTATTCAGAAATAGATTTTGTGTACCATAAAGTCCAGAGCTGATACAGAAAATTTTGCACAAGCTTAAAATGCTATTATGTTTGTTCATTCCAGAAATAATAAAATGTGTAATTATTTGAAACAGATGTACTGGTGACTAGGAATGGAATATGATATTTCTAACTTTGTAACCTAGATGTTTGTTATGTCAGCAAGTTAAAGCTGAACATCAAGTACCTTTAGGACTATTACAGCCAGTGACAATACCGGAGCGGAAATGGGAAAAAGTTACCATGGATTTTGTATTAGGGTTATTCTTATCTCTGAGGAAGAAAGATATTATTTGAGTTATAGCTGATTTTTTGATAAAGTTTGTACACTCTATTCTAGAATGTACAGATTTCTTATTTAACGGATATGTTTTAGAAATTGTCAGATTACATGGAGCTGACTTGGCCCGTGGGACCGAAGAAAAAGTAAAAGTAATCCGAGACAACTTAAAAAAATTAGCTTCTGATTGTCAGAAATCCTATGTGGATTTTAAACGAAAAGAGATAGAATTTCAAGTTGACGAAAATGTATTTTTGAAAGTTTTCCTCGAAAGAAAGCTCTTTGGATTGGCCGTAAAGGAAAACTGAATTTATGATTCATTGGGCCATATAAGATCAGTGAAAGAATTAGACCTGTTGTGCATCAATTACTATTACGTCATAGCTTGATAGAATTCACAATTTTTTCCATGTGTCTAAATTATGACAGTATCAATCAGATCCTTCATATATTATTTCCCAACAGAGATAGAGATTCAGCCTGACATGACTTATAGTGAGGAATTGATCAAAATTCTAGCACTTGAAGGGAAAGAATTGAGAAATAAAGGTAGTTTATAAAAGTTTTCTGGTAATGTCACGATATAGAAAAAGCTACCTGGGAACCGGAGGAAACCATGAGAAAGCAATATCCGAATCTCTTTACTGGTAAGATTTTCGAGGACAAAAATTCTTAAGGGGAAGAGTTGTAATAGCACATTTTCAGTAAAATCAAAACAGTGGTTTCGGGACCACAAATCCGACTCTAGAAGAGAAATTAATTTTATTATTATTTTATTATCTATAGATTTATAGAAATATCGTGTGAAAATTTCGTTAAGAAATTTTACTAATTACATGCCTAATTTGATGAAAGGACCAAATTGCCTAAAATGCAAAAGTTGAGTTCTAGTAACTATACGTATCAAATAGCTATGGAATTCAAAATTTTAGGTCCTTACATAGCAAATAGACCAATTATTGGGGTTAGTAGATAAGGATGATGATTCATCCATGAAAATTTAATTAAAGAAAAAGATGAAATTGGAAAGATAAAGATGAAAAGATTATAAATAATAAAATAAACAAAATATCATCATTTATGTTCATCTTTCCCAATTAAAAAGACATGGAAACCCTAGTTATGGAGCCTGAAGATGGATAAGCTTATTTTGCATAATTAGGTATGTTTTCATGTCCCGTTTTTAACAATTTATATTTTTGATATCGTAGTCGATTAATTTACTTATCTCAGGGACTAATTTATAAAGTTATCAAAGTAATAGGGTTTTGCCATGGATGAATATGCTGAAATTTTGAAATTTATGGTAGAAAATGAAAGGTTGTTGATAGATAAACAACTTTTGTAAAGTGAATTTTAATGAAATTATGATTTTAAGACTAAATTGTAAAGCTGTAAAATTCATGGAAAATTTTGTATTTTTATGAAATACATGGGCTGTAAATGTTATATGAAAAATTTGGTTAGGCTTGGAATAAGGATCAAATTGCATAAATTTCATTTTCCGAGCCTAGGGACAAAATCGTCATTAATTAAAAGTATATGGGCAATACGGAAATTTTTCCTAAGATGTGAATTAGAATGAATTGAGTATAAATTTTATTAAATTGATGTTAAATTTACTCGTATAGATCCGAATAGACCAAATTCTGAGTTAGAACGAGGAAAGGAGAAAATGTCGGATTAGTAGATTTTACGTACACGAACATTTGTTGAGGTAAGTTCGTGTAACTAAATTTGTACATTTATATGCTTGAATTGAATGTTGTGTATGATAATTATGTTGTTGTCACGCATATAAAATTAAATACATATCCGATAAAGCCCGATAAATGTGAAGTCCCGCTTGAATAAATGAAATTCGATGGATACAGGATTTCCAATGTGTTGGTTGTAGTCCTGTATATGTTGCAGACACACCACAGCTCTTATGAGTTTCCTGTTATTGACCCAATCGAGCTTCACGTTATTGAACCAATCCTGCATGTGTTGCAGACATACCGCAGCTCTTTATGAGCGCCCTATTATATGGCTCTCTGAAGCTTCCAGATATTGCTCGCTTGAACTTCCCGATATTTGGTTATCCGGAGCTCCCGTCCAATAGCCTTTTTGTGAGCTTCCTGATTAAAAGTTCCTTGTGAACTTCCTGATTATAGCTCCTATGAGCTTCCCGTTACATGGCTCACCTGAGCTTCCTGTTATTTGGCTCAAGAGAGGGTTCCCAATTATGTGTTTTAATGAGCACCTCGAATATGAATTGACGTATCATAAATTGTACACCTAGAGTGTACTACATGTGTGTCCATTGATATTTCAAATAAGTTTAATGGGAAAAATCCTAACATGAGAAAATATGAACACGAAATGAATTATTATACGTGTCTACCTGATATACATGAAAATAATGATACATGATATATGGAAATATGAGATGATGATATATGAACATGGAATTTACTTGATGAATATGGTCATCCATGATCATAGATTTGTACACCTTGAATGTACTACCTGTGTGACACTGACATTTCAAATGATTTAATGGGAAAAGTTCTGACATGAAATAGTTTGAACTCGAGATGAATTATTATGAAAATGTACTTTAAATACAAGGATGATATATGAACATGGAATTTACTTGATGAATATGGTCATCCATGATCATAGATTTGAACACCTTTAGCGTACTACCTGTGTGACACTAACATTTCAAATGATTTAATGGGCAAACTTCCGACATGAAATAGTCTGAACTCGGGACAAATTATTATGAAAATGTACTTTAAATACAAGAATATGATTTGCATATGTTATATGAATACATGATGTTGAAAATATATGTACATAGGAATCTAATTATTGTTGAACCCCTACATGTTTCTTAATATTTATATGAAATATATGACTAACAAGGGTGATGAGGATATGTGTAAAGGCTCATGATCAAGTTGATTGAATGTGCCTTGCATGTTTATATTGAAATTAAATGAGTGGTAAGTTAATTACCATGTTACACGAATTTACTAAGCATTTCATGCTTAGTCTGTTTTATTTTCCCCTATTCTATAGTAATTCGAAGGCTCGTTGGATTGAAAGCTTGGCAGAGATCACTCACACTATCTATTGTCATATTTCGGTATTTTCGTAAATCAATTATGGTTATAATGACATGTATAGGTTAATTTGGCCAATGTTGGCATGATAATGCTTTGGTTGTAACTAGCCATTGGGATGGCTACTATTAAGTATATTTTGATGTAATTGTATAAGCCATTATTATATTTGATGTGTTTGAAATGGTTGTGTGATGAAAAGCATATAAACCTAATGATTTAAGTAAGCATAAATGAGAAAATATACTTATATGTATATATATGTGTGTGTATTTGGTAAGTTTAAACACTTGAACATAGGTGATGATAATTCATGCATAAGATTCGGTTTTGGCTTGATTTGAACATTTTGTATTAACTTGGGAATGTGTTAAAATGTCAATGTAAGTGGAAGACATATTTGGGTGAGAAGTAAGGCTTAGAAATAACTTTATTTTGTCCATACGGGCAGAGACATGATTGTTTGTCTCGACTGACTGTGACACACGATCATGTGCATGGCCATGTGTTTTGGCCATATGTCCCCTGTATCTTAAAAATTTAAAACAGAATGCTTAGAACTTTTCACATGGGCCTGTGGCTTGGTCGTGTTGCCCCTACACCTATACATGGCCTAGCAAACGGGCGTGTGACTTGGCCATGTGACTCAAGTCAGGGAGTTACACGGGTATAGACACGGGTTGGGATACGGCCGTGTATCCTATTTCAAATGCCCACATGGCCTAGGACACGAGCATGTCACATGGTCATCTGAGCCACACAGCCTGAACACACAGACGTGTGTACCCTGTAACTAAGAAAAATTTTGAGAGTTTTCAAAAAATTCTCTAAGTACCCGGTTTAGTCCCGACTCGTTTCTAATACATGTTTTGGGCCTTGAGGGCTTTTATAAGGGACTTAATGATTAATTTCTTATATGAATACTGTATAAATGTGAAATGTTTGTTATCTTGTAACACGCCAAACTCAGCCTGGACGTTATGGCTGAATCTGGCGATGTCACATTGAAGTGTTTTTCTTAAAACATGATGTCGTTCGACAAGCCCGATGTTTATATAGCCTCTTTACGTGATCTAGAAAATACTTTTAGAACTTGTGTCACTATTAAAAAGTACTTACTTTAAAACGTTATTTATTTCAAAATCTCGTTTATCGCGGAAGCTTTTGAAACGGTGTTCCGTATTCGCGGTATTTTGGTAAATATGCATATCTTTTGAAAACCCGCATCCTACTACTAGCAGATAAAAATAAAAAAATAAAACCCCAAAATTCAAAATAATAGAGGCCTTATTACATAACAATACCCAAATAAAACTACTTATAAATTAGAAAAAAATATGGAAGCAAGAGCGGTTGTATGGCCACCTTTGAGTCCCTCGAAGCACCAATCCGCCTAAGATTGGGGATTACCTGTATAGTTAAAACAAATGGGTGAGTTTACGAAAACTCAGTTTGTAATCCCATATAAGCAAATAATCAGAGTAAACACAATTTGGGTCTAAGCCCTTTCAGTTTCAGTTAAGGCCTTAGCCCATTCTAGTAACAGTATCAGTGGGGCCTAAGCCCATATCAATAACAGTGGCAATATCAGTTTGGGCCTTAGCCCATCTTAATACAGAAGCAGTCATATACTCAGGTCTTGGCCCATTACAGTAATAGTAAACAGTATAATAACAAGAACAAAGAAGAGTCGTAATAAAGATGCAATAACAAGAAAAAGATGCAAGTCCTACCCATCCAGCCTCTACACTCCATCTCCGTCCAACCCTACACTCCATGTGAGGATATAATCAACCTACCCATCCCTACAGTACTCCAGAATTAGCACCAGTTGCAGCACTAAATAGTATTTACAGCTGAGCTGCCAATAATAATAGGCTTAGAGCCATCAGTGATTTGAAGCAGAGCTGCCAGTACAATTCACCTCCTCCACTCATATATAAGCTAATCCCCATGCAATACATCATGCAACATGTCATGTCATACCATAATACTAAACATGTATTCAATACAGTTACACATAACATGCTAAAATATAAACATACATCACATAGGGGCAAAATAGTCATCCTACCACATAAGGGAAAATTAGTCATTTTACCTCATAAGGGAAAGATTGTCATTTTATCACATAAGGGCAAATCCGTCATTTTAACACAAAGGCAAAACAATCATTTTGCCACATAAAGGAAAAATTGTCATTTTATCACATAAGGGAAAAATCGTTATGTTAACACATAAGGCAAAAACAGTCATTTTGACACATAAGGGTAAAACATTCATTTTGCCATATAAGGGAAAAACCGTCATTTTATCACATAAGGGCAAAATCATCATTTTAAAATATAACGGAAAAATAGTCATTTTGCCACATGGCGAAACCATCATTTTATCACATACGGGCAAAATCATCATTTTAACACATAAGGGAAAATCTTCATTTTAACATATAAGGGCAAAATAGTCATTTTACCCTATGGGAGAATTTTGATCATTTTTAAGTAAATAAGGGTCCAGGTACTCTTACTGGCCCACCAGTAGGTCCACAGTCGTCTTGGGCGACCTGTGCAACCTTAACAGTCAATCAGTGATAATGGGACCACGACTTATATTACGGGCCCATGTGAGCCTACACGCTCGTATGGCCCACATAACCCAAGATGGCCTTAGCAGTGTGATTCACACAGTCATCCCAATATTAGCCACACTCTTGTGTGATTCTTCTCGTGTGGTACCCACAGGCCCATTGGGCCTACTGGCCTAGAATGACCTAGTATCATTTCGGCCTATGGAAATGCTCATGGCCATCTCGTTGACCACACAACCATGTTTTGTTACACGGCCTGCCACACGGGCACCCACATGCCCTAGTGGTGTCGAAAACTGATTTTTCGGCTTTTCAACCTTTCGACTTTTCGGCTTTTCAGCCGTTCGGGTTTTCGGCTTTTCAGCCTTTGCAGTTTCACGTCTAATAGCAGTGTTACATGCCTGCTTATGAGAATAGCGCAAATCTCTACATACACTAACCAAGATTCAAACATGACCCAATATTAGTCTTTTAATCGCTAAGGTTAAATACCCTCTTATTAACACTTAATCCCCAATATGGTATATACTTCTTACCTTGGTTAAGCAAGTATGATATAATCCCTCCTTAAACCAGTGATCACCAAATCCTTGGTACAACCTGCATTGTATCTTAATCTCTTCACCTATCACCATGAACTAAAATAACTAGAACCGAAAGAGCGACAACTGACCACTACGTAGAACTAAGAACAGCTGATAGAAGGAATCGACCTATACCCACACAAGATTCGAAATGCTTGTACCTTTATCATGAATTGGCAACACAAGAAAATGTTAGAACAAATGACCACAACGGTGGAGTGTAACAAGAGTAAACCAAGAGCACTTACTGATTCGTTAGAGAACCCTTACTAGCCGAAAACAGAATAAATGAATAGAGGGAAATTATTCGTCTAACCCAACACACGGAAGGAAAAAAGAATCGAAACAATAGAAATGAGGGGGAAGAGTAGATATAATCAGTGAAAGACAAAAGAAGTGGTAAATTCTAATGACCGATTGAAAGAGAGGGAGCATGAAGGTTCGACAAAGGTAAAGAAAATTAAGAGAAGTAAAAATGAGGGGGAGAAGAAAGCCGAAATAAAAAGCAGGAAAAATAAAATACCTGAATGGTATAAGTAGTAATCGGCCTCAGACAAAAACGAAATAAATAACCAAGGCATAGCTACCAAAATAGAGAGCAATTGCTAGTCTCAAAGCTGAATTTTGAGTTTTGGAAGATCACAAATGACACCACTCTCCACTCCTCTCCAAATCCCGAAAGCATTCAGTGCCTACAATTCCCATTCAGCACCAACTCTTTTCCAACCACAAATCCCACGATTTTCTCCTAAATTTCCTCCTATCCACCAATTCAGACATTCGAAAATCCCACTTTTTACTCTCCCAATTTGGCTAACAACAAATCTATTCAAACTTATTCAAACTCTCAACGTTTCGGTCAAACACAACTTCCTCCCATGGCCATCAGTAAAAATAATCTCCATTTGCACAAGCAGGGATTCGAACCTCAAACTACTAACACACTCCACACGCCACTATCCACTAGACCAGCAAGCTTTTTATGACATACTTTACCAAATTTTATTTAAGAGCCCTACTAACAAGAGACAGGGGTTTTATCCTTAAAAACCAAAATGTTGAAGCCAAGGCTTGAACCCATGACTTTTCAGACACTTCTCGGTACACTTAACCACTGAAACAGACACTCAATTGTGTCACTTTCTTGCACAACCAAATATTTATGAGCAGCTTCCAAACTACTTCCGCGCTCCAGACCTAATATTCGGGAGGTTACAATTCACCCTTCTTTAAAGAAATTTCATCCCTGAAATTTCCAATTATCAGATCAACCGCATACACAACTACACCACAATGCTCTTGTTGAGCACACTAATTCCAAATTAGGTATATGGCCAGACGACGAGGACCCAACTCGGGCACCTCTATGGCCTCTACCACAGCTTCTTGTACCTCGTTCGTTTGTACCTCTGGTGCTCATTGTCTATTCGTATTTTATCTTGTATTAATAGTTTTATGCATCAGTTTACAGTTCCAGTGTTTATTAACAGATGTTTTATGGAGACAATAGTAATACAGAGTTTGTTTTCATTAATTGCCGCCTTACTACAGTTTTCTAGCTTACCCTAAACAGAGTATTTCAGTGCAGTCTTACTACCTACAGTAATCTCAGTAATCCTACCTATGGCATTTTTAGTCAAAATCAAAATACAGTTTTAGAGAGAACTTACCGAATCAGCGCAGAGACTCGGTGCACCACACATTCAGTATATCATTTAAAAATTCTTCAAATCGTTTTAAATAGTTCTTTCAGAAATTCAAATCATTTTGTAACTCGACTCTGATACCACTAATTGTAACACCGCAAGCCTAGCCTAGACGTTATGGCTGAATCTGGCAATGTCACATTGAAATGTTTTTCTGAAAACATGATGTCATTCGAAAAGCCCAATGTTTATACATCCACTTTACGTTATCTAAAAAATAATTTTAGAACTTGCGTCAGTATCAAAAAGTATTTACTTTAAAACGTTATTTATTTCAAAATCTCGTTTATCGTGAAAGCTTTTGAAATGATTTTTCGTATTCACGGTATTTTAGGAAATCATGCATATCTTTTGAAAACCCGCATCTTACTACTAGCAAATACAAATCAAAAATAAATAAAACCCCAAAATTCAAAATAATAGAGGCCTTATTACATAACAATACCCAAATAAAACTGCTTATAAATTAAAAACAAATATGGAAGCAAGAGCGGTTGTATGGCCACCTTTGAGTCTCTCGCAGCACCGACCTGCCTACTACTGGGGATTACCTGTACGGTTAAAACAAATGGGTGAGTTTACAAAAACTCAGTGTGTAATCCCATATAAGCAAACAATCAGAGTAAACACAATTTGGGCCTAAGCCCTTTCAGTTTCAGTTAGGGCCTTAGCCCATTGCAGTAATAGTATCAGTAGGGCCTAAGCCCATATCAGTAACAGTGGCAATATCAGTTTGGGCTTTAGCCCATCTCAATGCAAAAGCAGTCATATACTCAGGCCTTGGCCCATTACAAGAATAAAGAACAAAGACAATAACACTAAACAAAGGCAAAGAAGAAGAACATTATGCAATAACAGTAAACAGTATGCAAGTCCTACCTATCTAGCCTCTACACTCCATATCCGTCCAACCCTACACTCCATGTGGGATATAATCAACCCACCCATCCCTCCACTCCAGAATTAGCACCAGTTGCGGCACTAAACAGTATTTGCAATAGAGCTGCCAATAATAATAGGCTTAGATCCATCAGTGATTTGCAGTAGAGCTACTAGTACAGTACACCTCCACCACTCATATATAAGCCCATCCCCATGCAATGCATCATGCAACATGTCATGTCATACCATAATACTAAACATGTATTCAATACAGTTACACATAGCATGCTAAAATATAAACATACATCACATAGGGGAAAAACAGTCATCCTACCACATAAGGGCAAAATAGTCATTTTACCTCATATGGGAAAAATTGTCATTTTACCACATAAGGGCAAATCTATCATTTTAACACATAAGGGCAAAACATTCATTTTGCCATAAAAGGGCAAAACTGTCATTTTATCACATGAGGGCAAAATTGTCATTTTAACACATAAGGGCAAAACAGCCATTTTGACACAAGCGCAAAATAGTAATTTTGCCACATAAGGGCAAAATCGTCATTTTATCACATAAGGGCAAAATTGTAATTTTAACACATAAGGGCAAAAAAGTTATTTTGACAAATAAGGGTAAAACAGTCATTTTGCCACATACGGTAAAACCGTCATTTTATCACATAAGGGCAAAATCGTCATTTTAACACATATGGGCAAAATCGTCACTTTAACACATAAGGGCAAAACAGTCATTTTACCCTGTGGGGGAATTTCAGTCATTTTCATGTAAATAAGGGTTCAGGTACTCTTACCAGCCCACCAGTAGGTCCACAGTAGTCTTGGGTGACCCGTGCAACTTTAACAGTCAATCGATGAAAATGGGCCCACGACCTATATTACGAGCCTATGTGGGCCCACACGCTCGTATGGCCCACATAACCCAAGATGGCCTCAGCATTGTGATTCACACAACCATCCCAATATTAACCACTCTTGTGTGATTCTTCCCGTGTGAGGCCCACAGGCCAATTGGGCCTATGTGGCCCAGTTCGCCCCGGAATGTCCTAGTATCGTTTCGGCCCATGAAAATGCTCATGGCCGTCTCGTTGACCACACGGCCTTGTATTGTTACAAGGCCTGCCACACGGGCGCCCACACGCTCGGGCGGTGTCGACAACCCACTTTTCGACTTTTCAGCCTTTGCAATTTCATGTCTAATGGCAGTGTTACACACCTGTTTACGAGAATAGCACAAATCTCCATGTACACCAACCTGGATTCAAACATGACCCAATATCAGTCTTTTAATCGCTAAGGTTAAACACCCTCTTATTAACACTCTCTTATTAACACTTAATCCCCAATATGGTACATACTTCTTACATTGGTTAAGCAAGTATGATATAATCCCTCCTTAAACCAGTGATCACCAAATCCTTGGAACAACCTGCATTGTATCTTAATCTCTTTACCTATCACCATGAACGAAAATAACTAGAACCGAAAGAGCGACAACTTACTACTACGTAGAACTAAGAACGGTTTATAGAAGGAATCAGCCTATACCCACACAAGAGTCGAAACGCTTGTACCTTTATCATGAATCGGCAACACAGGATGATGTTAGAAGAAATGACCACAAAGGTGGAGAGAAACAGGAGTAAACCAAGAGCACTTACCGATTTGTCAAAGAACCCTTACTAGTCGAAAACAAAATAAATGAGTAAATGGAAATTATTCGACTAACCTAACACACGAAAGGAGAAGAGAATCGGAACAACAGAAATTTGGGGGAAGAGTATATATAATCGGTCAAAGATAAAAGAAGAGGTAAATGCTAATGACTGATTGAAAGAGAAGGAGCATGAAGGTTCGGCAAAGGTAAAGAAAATTAAGAGAAGTAAAAATGAGGGGGAGAAGAAAGTCGAATGAAAAAGAAGGAAAAGTAAAATACCCGAATAGTCTAAGTAGTAATTGGCCTCAGACAAAAACAAAATCAATAACCATGGGGTAGCTACCAAAATTGAGAGCAGTTGCTAGTCTCAAAGCCGGATTTTGAGTGTTGGGAGATCACAAATGACACCACTCTCCACTCCTCTCCAAATCTCGAAAGCACTGAGTGCCTACAATTCCCATTCGGTACTAACTCTTTTCCAACCACAAATCCCCATGATTTTCTCCTCAATTTCCTCCTATCCACCAATTAAAACATTCAAAAATCCCCATTTTTACTCCCCCAATTTGGCTAACAACAAATCTATTCAAACTTATTCAAACTCTCGGTGTTTCGGTCAAACACAACTTCCACCCATGGCCATCAATAAAAATGATCTCCATTTGCACAAGCAGGGATTCGAACCTCAGACCACTAACACACTCTAGCACTACTATCCACTAGACTAGCAAGCTGTTTATGACATACTTTACCAAATTTTATTTAAGAGCCCTACTGGCCAGAGACAGGGGTTTTACCCTTAAAAACAAAAATTTTTGTGGAAGCCTAGGCTTGAACCCATGACTTCTCAGACACTTCCCAGCACACTTAACCACTCAAACGAAACTCAATTGCGTCACTTTCTTGCACAACCAAATATTTATGAGCAGCTTCCCAACTGCTCCCACGCTTAATACCTAATACTTCTAGGCCAAAATTCGGGCGTTACATATCTAATATGTAATATCTGGTAATGCTCTATATCCTTGTTCCGACGACAGATTCGGGTAGGGGTGTTACAAGTATAAATTCAATAAATTTACCATTAAACCAGTCCCCAAACACCTACTTATGAGTTCAAACTAGTCTTTGAAATTATAACTATTTTATGAATCCAAACTAGTTAGATTCTTTACACTATATCGATGCGAACTATACATACAACTGTTCTTCACCTTTACGGATGATTTGGGGCGTTTGGGCCAGCACTTAATTCAATAATATAGTGGAAAATTAGTAGATAATTAATGATTAAATTCCTTCATTTAATCAACTCTTATCCTTTACCCAACAACTACGTCGAAATAACAAACTAGTTATCCTTAATTGCACTTACGCTTCACGATTTGCGAGTTTCGAATAACCAATCGATCAAGAAGGTTTTTCTGTAATTGAAAGGGGTTTAAAAGATAATTAGGAGGGTTCAAGAACTCAAATTAAGGTTGGAATTAATTGCACAAGATTCAAGAAGCAAAATAGCTCCGTTTCTTGCACACAGGCGCACGCACCGCCACCCATAGTGGCCAAAATTGGGGTTGAATTTTTAAACGGTTTGAGATCTAATTAAAATCTGGAAAATACCTTTGAAAATAATTTAAAATCCTCAAAATTCTACATATAGAAATTTTGGTTTTTAATTGACAAAATTAATCAAGAAATTGAAGAGAAAAGAGATCTTATTCAAGCTAGTTGAGAGAAACAACAATGACACTTTCTTGGCAATGTTTCGGATCGATCTTGGGGTTCAAGATTTTATATTTGGGGATGATTTAGATGAGGATAAATTTCAGAAATATGATAAAGAAGATGGTGCACAATCTTGACACAAAAAGAAAAAGAAAGAGATTATAAAATGGGAGGTACAGGCGACATCATTATTGGAGGAAAGGAAAAACAAGTAAAATCAAAGAGAGGGAGAGGAGGAGATGAACAGCTAGGGCAATGAGGAGGAGGATTACATGCTGATTATTTGTAAAAAATTAAAATTTATACCAATGGTTACAAGGTTTAGGTGGCACACACAATAAAAACAAGGGATTTTTGCCAAAAATTAAATTATTTCTCAAGGGAAAAGATTCGAACTTGGGACATCATTTAATTTCCATTCTTTATCTTATTTTTTTAACCATTAGGATTTTTCTTCATTCTTGAAATTATTTTGCAATATTTATTTTAAAACCAAGGCATGTCGTGTACTAGGGTTTGAGGCAAAATTTGCAAAATAATAAAAATAATGAGAGAGAAGGTATTTGAACTTGGGTTTTAAGGAATGTTTCACTAACACTTATCCAACAAACCAATACCTCATTTATTTTCTAAAAATGCATAGATAATCTTAAAAATTAAGGCATGATCACTCTCTCTTAATTCACAAACCCAATTCTACTAACTCTCGATTTTGGGATGCTACAGATAATATATGATTAATGACCAGCATTAAAACACCAAAAGGGGTTTGACCTAGGCAATGTTACAAACATAAAATTTCAAGATTGAATTATCAAGGGAACTTACAGTATTGATACGAAACGCGAGTGCAAACGAGATTTGTAGCCACTACTAACCCGAAACGTTTAAATCAGCACCTAAACATAATTAATACCCAAAAATTAGTAACTAAAAACCCCCCACTCAGACTTTAAAGTAATTCACCAAAGCAAAAATTAGTTACAAAGCAAAATAGTGCAAGATCTCGCACAAATCTACACTTGTACTACCCATTACCCAGATCATAGTTATCGGATGATCGTCTTGGTTACTTACTCAATTAGGAATGTCTAAATTAGATCCAAACAAAGGGAGTAATCCAAAAACTTACAATAGTAGGGGCAAAAACTGAAGAGAAACGTCAATCCCAAATCAATGGTGTTCTAAGGGGGTGGCAACACCACTTGAGACGACATACAAGGTAGATCTGAGGTGGCATAATGAGAGATCTTTGGAAAACCAAAAAAAACAATTTTAAGTGACAGAATAATGATTTATTGGATGTAAAAATAGAAGCAAAAAATAGACACACAAAGCACAACATTTAAGAAATAAAAATAGGACTAACCGATAATAATTCGAACAAAGGAGAGGGGGCGACGGTGAGCAATCAGAGGGCTAATATCAACGACTTATGGATGGATTTAGGGTAGATAAAATGGCTGGTTTCAAGAGTAAAAATAACCAACAAAGTGTTTGTTGGGAAATGTGTCCATATTGTAGTAAACATGTAACTGTTTTCTATTTATTTGAACGATGAATAAATAAATAAAGTTAATTTCACATTTCACTATTATTTCTTTTTTATTTATGTCTTTTATATTTTGCATGCATAGAGAAATTGTGACAAGCAAATATTAGCTCATTGATTGTCTAAAATTCAAACTAAAGATAAGTGCCATTGTAAAGAACATTTACATTGTGAGAAAGACAACTTACTTCAGTGGATGATCTAAATAAGTCTATAATCCCATAAAGAATCAAAGTGAGCATTTGATTCAAATAGTGAGAAGTATTATTATGTCGTCTACAATTCCAATTAGGGAGATGGCTAGTCTTGGCTATCAAAGAGGTTCACTCCACGAGTAGAGACATAGATGTATTCATTGGCAGAATGATACATTAGACTGAACCCATGATGAATTAATTTTGAATCCATTTTTGAATTAATTCATTTGTGATATTCATGGTGTGATTTACCTAAATCCTGAGTTAGTTATTGACCATGCGTATGCAACTCATTTGCTTTGATATAAGTGGAGGCTTATGCTCTAAAGATGATCGAGCCCATAGTCGGTATGTTGGGTACATGACTTGTATATGGCATGGCTTTACTAGCAACAATGGAATTCGTCGGTATGTTAGGTACATGACTTGTATATGGCATGGCTTTACTAGCAACAATGGAATTCGTATCTCAATTAAAGAGTTAATGATATCCTCTCATTGGCATTGTGTGGATTGGTAAATATGGAATGTGGCCACAGTTTGCTTGTTCTCAAATGAGTAATTTATCATAGTCATTTGTTGACATTGATCATATTAATCATTAAGAAGACACAATGGTGACAATGATATAAAATAAGATTGTATCGAGTGAACATATTTAAATCAAAGGAATCACGGATATCATATGAGGGTAACACACACATGACGAGGTCATTGAACAAAACAGTTGGATGAATTACTTTCATAAAGAGTATACAATAAGGAGTTTTCAATCATCGTACTTCTTGTGCACTGACTCCATGATTAAGTAATTGTAAATTATCGGAACAATGCTTCTAGATATAATTGCAAGCACTAGAGCCTAATTGTATATGTCTGATTGGTCCTTCCATTACCTCAATAATAGCTCCATTGTACTGCATTTGAATCAAAAGAAAATTCTAAGAATTTAGGAATAATTTAATTGATTCGATTTATTCGATGTGGAATTAAATTAGGTGGTCGTGAGAATTGTTCAACTAGAGAATTTTCTTGAAAAGTTAATTTGGAAAATCTAAGTGATTTTTGGAAAACTTAGTTTTGATCAAGTAAAATTAAATTAATATGATACTTTCAGAAGTTAATTTTCAAGTCAAATAATTGGTCCAATAAGTAATTAAACTTGAAAATTGGACTTGAGATCGTAAATTGGGCTCGGGAGCCCAAAACCAAGACCAAGACCCAAAAATTAATCAAACCAGGCTCGATATGTCAAACTAGAATGATAGCCCAACTGGTGGCTAAACTAGACTCGTCAGGTCATTATTGACCAGGACCGAACCGGCTCGAGGTGCCGTAAGGGTATGCACCTGCATCCCGATGGCAGGCGACGGTTAGTCGTCGGTGGTAGAGAAATAGAAGAGTTACAATCTTACTGGGACTCTACCAGTGAATTTGATTCAGATTAATTATTCTAAAAATAATATTATTTTAATAGTTTAATTTTAAATTTAATTTAGTACGTATCTTAATGGTATTTTATTAATTTAATATTAAACTGATTATATTAATATTGTTGAGTATGACTCTTATTTTAGTCAAATTTGAGAAACAATCTTTCAGTTAAACTATGTTTATTTGTTTCAATCAAACTCTGATTAGTCCAGATTATTTTATTATTATTTGACTTATGAATTTAGCCTATAAATAGGCTATTTTACAACCTTATCAAATACACCAATTAGATATTAGAACTCATAACACATTTAAAGAATTTTGTGTTTACGTTTTGAGGGTTCTTTGTTTTTAGGTTTTTAGAGTTTAGTTCTTATCTCCAACTTTTGTACTCTTCATTCTTTTGCCATTATAGTGAAATTATCTTTACCCGTGGTTTTTTATCCTCTTTGGAGGGGTTTTTTCACATTAAATTTGTGTGTTCAATTTCTCAATTATTCCCTTTTTTTACTTGTTGTTTAATCGATCGATCCCAACAAGTGGTATCAGAGCTAGTTTAATTTTCATAGATCAGCCCATTTAGAGATGACAACAACAAGTTTTTGAAATTGATAAGTTCAATGGTGAGACAAATTTAAATTTTTGGCAAGCTTGGATTATGGCAATTCTAGTTCAAATCGGCTTGGAAAAAGTTGTTACTAGGAAAAAGTCTAAGAATCTAAAACAAATAGAATGGGAAGAACTTGTTGGAAAGGTCTTGTCTGCAATCCAATTGTGCCTCACAAATATGGTATTGTAGGAGGTATTGATGGAGAAAACCTTATTTTCCTTGTGGAAAAGGTTAGAAACTTTTTATACGAACCTTATTTTCCTTGTGGAAAAGGTTAGAAACTTTTTATACGACTAAGTCACAGGCTAACCGTTTAGTGTTGAAACAACATCTATTTACATTTCGCATGAACGAATGTGAGGTTTTTAGAGGTCACATCAATCAATTCATTACTCTTTTAAATGATTTAAAGAATGTTATGGTCCATATTGATGATGAAGATCAGGCTATGCTATTATTGTGCTCTTTACCCCCTTCATACAAGTCTTTTAGGGAGACTCTGATTTATAGCAAAGACAAATTCTTTCTCGAAGATGTGAAGGGTCATTTGTTGAGTAGAGACAAACTCAATAATGAGTTTGGTTTGGATAAAAAGGTAGATAAGCAAGCTTCCATTTTGGTAGCATGAAAGAAACGAGACAAAAGGTGCCGCTATTGTAAAAAAAGTTAGGTGAGGTCAAAGCAAATTGTTATAAACTGTGAAATAAAAGTGCCGTTGAGAGTAATGAGGAAGATGTAGCTAGTGCTAATTTGGCCAATGAAATTAGTGTTGATTTCTTGTTAGTGTCAACGAGTGATAACTCCAAGCTCACGTTCGAGTGGATCCTAGATTCGGGATGTTCTTTACATATGTGTCCCAATGGAGAATGGTTTTCCACATACAGTTCGACTGAAGGTGGAGTTGTGCGCATAGAAAACGATTCATCTAGTAAGGTAATTGGTATTGGTACTGTTAAAATTAGGATATACGATAGGAAAATTAGGATACTCTCAGATGTCAGGTATGTACCTGATTTACGAAAGAATCTAATCTCCTTGAGTATTTTAGAATTGAAAGAATGAAGAGTCAACATCGAGTCGAGCGACATTAAAGTATGCCGTGGAGCTCTCGTTTTGTTAAAAGGTAAAAGAACCGATAGTCTTTATATTCAGGAAGGTTCTACATTGACCAGTGAAATCGAACGTCCCTCGTCTGCTATGAAGTCGAAGTCAACTCATTTGGAGCGAAGGCAACTTGGTCATATGAGGAAAAAAGGTATGGCCATTTCGTTGAAGAGAGGTTCTCTTTTGGATGCAGGTTTTAAAAAGTTAGGGCACTGTGTTCGTGAAAATCAGACCTAAGTTAATTTTGATGTGACAGTGTACAAGTCAAAGGCTAGAAGTCTTCCAATTTCTGAGCATAGATTCGACTCAGTTAATTTCCTACATAGTTCAAGATAGGCTCATGGCGAGCTTTGGCAAACATGGCGTTGTGGAAATATAAGTCAAGGTGGAGACTTGTTTAGTATGACTCCTATCTCAGTCAAATTTGAGAAATAATCTTTCAGTCAAACTCTGTTTATTTGTTTCAATCAAACTCTAGCTAGTCTAGATTATTTTATTATTATTTGACCTATGAATTTAGCCTATAAATAGGCTTTTTACAACATTAGAAAATACACCCATTAGAGATTAGAACTCATAATACATTTAGAGAATTTTGTGTTTATGTTTTGAGGGTTCTTTGTTTTCAGGTTTTCGGGGTTTAGTTTTTATCTCCATCTTTTGTACTCTTCATTCTTTTGCCATTATAGTAAAATTATCTTTGCTTGTGGTCTTTTATCCTATTTGGAGAGGCTTTACCACGTTAAATTTGTGTATTCAATTTCTCAATTTATTCCGCTTTTTTTAGTTGTTGCTTAATCGGGTCGATCCCAACAAATATTAAATTTCATTTAACGTTTATCTTGTAGATAAACATTCTATTATTTAATAATATTTAATATTAAATTCAATCTAATATTTATCTTGATAAATATTATATTAATTTAATATTAAAGTGATTAAGTTTAATCATAGTTGAACTCTCTAAACTCTCCCTATATAGAGAGAGCCTTGGGTCATTATTTACACACACTTGAATTCAAGAGAAAGTTCTAGAGAGAAAATTCTCTAAAGAGATTATTCCAAAAAAATTCTACAGATATTTTTTTAATTTACAACTTGACCAAAAAGTTTAGAGAAATTGCAAAATTACCCCACTGGTAATTTGTTTGAAAAAATTTCTGATTCGAAGTGAGCCTATACTTAGTAGAAGTGAGCTTAAGGATAACAGAGAAGACTACTCGGTCGAAGAGCTCATCCTAGACGAACCGAAAAGGTGTAATTTTGATTAAGTGTTTATTACTTTAGATATCACAACCAAGATCTTGTTTTAGTAAAACAATTAAAACTCTAGTTTTTCCCTAAATTCATTTTCGCTACATTTTTCAAACAGTTTCTGGAAAAAATAAGGGTAAAGGCTTAGCAAAATGGGGCGACACAAACAATGGTGAAATCCTAGAGAAAGGAAGAAACTTGAGAGAAAAATGAGAGAGGAGAGGAGCGGCTAGGGTGGAAAATAAGTAAAAGAATTGGTATTTATACCTTGGTTACTAAGCTTGGGTGGAACAAAAATAGGGGGAAGGAGAAAAATTAACAAAATGTATCTATTTTGCAAGGGAATGGAATCAAACTTGAGTCCTTGAGCTAATTGTATTGTCTCCTTATTTTCTTTTAACCACTAAGCCAATTACTCATCCTTGAAACAATTTTACAAAACTTAAACCAAAAATTTAGGATGTTACACTCGAATTTGGTACCAAATGGCTCGTAATGTGGATGTCGTACCAATAAAAAATAATGCAACATCATTAGAATCAATCGAAGGGGTTGGTTCATATACGTCGACAGAAGAACAAATGTTGGATCAAAGTGTCGAGAACTAGCTAGAAGTTCTTCTATGGTGGTGACAAAGATCATCCCGATTTTTAAAGAACTTTTATTTTCTGTTTTAATTTTTTTTTGTTATTTTTATTTTTACTATTAAACATATATTTTTTTTGAGTTGTTTCCACAACATGTGTCAATATCATAGAGTAACAGAATAAAAAAAAGTAAAGAATTCAGAAACTGGACTCAATTTTATGACATGGAAACCTCAAAGTTGCGATATGGAAGACTTGACATCACGACATTGCACCTCGTTGTTGCGACATCCAAGTCAGGACATTACGTTGAAGAGCCAGATTCCACCTGAAATTCTTAATTTCAACGTTCTATTATCCACTTTCCACACTCCACTTATTTATGTTTATTTTTTATTTTTTATTTATTTAATGTCAGTTGGTTGTAGTATTTTATTTTTCTTGTAGGTATTTCTCTGTCCGCTTGGAGCAACATAGAATCTCGATGTCAGCACAACAACAAAGATTCTTCCTTTTAGGGAAGTTTCCTTGTTTAAAATTTAATTTGTTACAGTGAAGGAAAGATATACTTTAAAGTGTGGGAGAGAGTACATAGGATTGTTTTGTTTTTTATTTTATGTTTTCTGTGTTATATAATTATTTATATATACCCAAAAAAAATTAAATTGCATGGTGCTTGGATTATGTTAATACTATTGGTTGAAAATAATGAAGTATGTGTTAATTTCTGTCAAAGCATGCAAATTTTTATTGATATGAGATAATTTGTTTAATTTTAAGGTAGGTTAATTTGGTTACTTAGTTAAATTGCATAATAGAGTAGAAAGACTTTTGTAAAAATGTTTGATTGTGTGCCATAGGATAAATAAGCATGATGGATACTCGTAGATACTTGATGGTTGAATCAATTCTTATTCCTCTGTTAAATTAAAAACATAAAATAAATTGTGTTTAGTGGAATGCTTAGGGATGACTTTAGGTGTAACACCCTGAATTTGGGCCTAGAAGTTTTGGGCCTTGAGCATGGGAGCGGTTGAAGGCAGCTTATAATATTTTGTTGTGCGTGTAAATTTTGTTAATGAAGGCTTGTTTTAGTGGTTAAGTGTGCTGAGAAGTGTTGGAGAAGTCCTGGGTTCAAACCTGGACTCTAGCAAAAATTTGGGTTTAAGGTGAATCAAACCCTGGGTGTAGTAGGTAGGCCTTAAGAATATTTTTGGAGAAATTGTGACACAAAAAGCGTTGTGGCTTAGTGGCAAGTAGCGTGTGGAGCATTTAAGGGGAGGCATGGGTTCGAATCCCATGGTAAGCAAAGAGCATTTATTTTGCTAACAGGGGGCGGCAAGAGTTGATGTTGAATTTAAACTCTGATGATGGAGGGATCCCACATCGGAAGCTAACATAAGAGTGGATGCGGTCGGCTTTAAATAGAGAGAACCATGAGGAGAGTAAAGGTACTTTTCTTGGCTGATCCCTTTGCTTAATGGCGTGCTTGTTTGGGTTGGGCGTCGACTAAGAGTGCGCGAGCGCGGATTAACTCCAGCCTCCTATCGTGTGTATTTCTCACTACTCACCAGTAGGATGGCTACTTCGGTCGCGATGGTGAAAGGGGCCATATGGGCCCAATGGGCCTACGGCCCAATTGGATAAGTTGTTTGATTGTGTAGTAAATATTGGACTAGGCTAGGTGAATCTCATATCTGTGGCTAGATTTGGGCTAAAAGGGCCACACGAGTGCAGGGCCCATTTAATGAGAAAGGGCTTTAGGCCCATTCGTATTGTTATCCCTGTTTAGAATACTTTAGTTTACCAATTACCAAAATACCCCTAGTTTGTAAAATTTCTAAAATACCCTTGGTTTATAAAATCACCAAAATACCCTTAGTTTGTAAAATTACTAAAATACCCTTGGTTTATAAAATTACCAAATACCCCTAATTTGTGAAATTACCAAAATACCCCTAGTTTGTAAAATTATCAAAATACCTCTAGTTTGTAAAATTACCAAAATACCCTTAATTTGTGAAATTACTGAAATACTCTCGACTTGTAAAATTATTGAAATACCCTCGACTTGTAAAATTACCAAAGTACCCTTGATTTACAGAATTACTGTTTTACCCTCGATTTACAAAATTATCGAAATACCCTTGTAGGGTAGAAATGCCGAAATACCCTTGTAGGGTAGAAATACTGAAATACCCCTGTAGGGTAGAAATACCAAAATACCCCTGTAGGGTAGAATTACTAAAATACCCCTGTAGGGTAGAATTACCGAAATACCCTTGTAGGGTTGAAATACCGAAATACCCCTGTAGGGTAAAATTACTGAAATACTCCTATAAGGTAGAATTACCGAGATACCCTTGTGGGGTAAAATTACCATTTTACCCCTAGGGTGTTAAATGACTATTTTGCCCTTGTGGGCAAGTGACTGACTTGGACTGTGTGGTTGACGGATTTGATTGTAAATATATGTTGGTGATATAATTGACTTGACTGTGATTGTTTGATTCAAATATGGACATGATATTCTGATTCTATATGTTGTATGCCATGACATGTATATATGTTGCATGAGATATGGGTTATATTGATGAAGGAAGTGTTCTGGCAGCCACGCTGCAATCTGATGGCCTCGCCACATATATCTGTTTTGGTGACTTTGTCACAATATCTGGCAGCCTCGCTGCAATCTGGTGGCCTCGCCATATATATATATATCTGTTCTGGTGGCCTAGCCACAATATCTGTATCTGGTGACTTCGTCACAATATCTGGCAGCCTCGCTGCAATTTCTGTGGTGTGTAAAGGTTGGATGGGTCGAGTAGTCTCCCCACATGGTGTAAGGTTGGTACGGGGGTGTATACGGCTGGATTGGGTTGGGCTTCCATTCACATTCTAATTCTGATTCTGTTACCTGTTACTGATTCTGATTCTGGTTCTGATTCTAATTCTATTACCTAATACTGATTCTGATTCTGTTACCTAATTCTGATTCTAATTCTGATTTTGATTCTGTCACCTGATTCTGGTTCTGATTCTAATTCTAGTTCTGATAATGTTTCTTATTCTGTAATGGGTTAAAGCCTATCTGCATCGTTCATTATAGTGGGCTAAGGCCCAATTGATAATGGCGTAAGTAAGGTCAGGGCAGACTTTTAATTCTTTTATATGACCGATCGTCCTTTTTATAATAGGGAATTTCACATCGAGTTTTCGTAAACACACCCCGCTTATTAACCTTTCGTAATTTCCACCTTAGACGGATCGAAGTCGCGAGGGCTCTGTGGAAGTCACACATACCGCTTATGTTACGCTTTGATTATTACTTTTAAATGTTTTTATGTGGGTTGTAGTAAAGCCGTTCTAATTTTCTCGATTTCAAATTTAGAATTTTATTTATTGTTCTTATAATTGCTAGTATTATAACACGCTTTTCAAAGCAACTCATCGTTGTTCAAAACATCACGTATCCGCAATTGTTTTTAAATCAAGCTTCAGAATCGCCAAGATTTTTACAAAGTTGTTAAGAATGTTATTCAAATTGAGGTTTCTAACAAGGTTTAAAAAGGGTATAAGTTTTTAATTATTAAGAATGGTTTTTAATGGAAACATGGTTTTTGAAAAACACTTCAACGCGACATGCCAGATTCGAGCCAAACTTCTGGGCCGGGTTTGGGGTGTTACATTAGGCATTGTTTGAATAGTCAGTGTTTAATAACCATACCCTTAGGCTATTTGTCCCTAGTGCCTATATTTGAGTGTAATGTTTGCTTCTTTATGAACCTTTAATATTCAAACCGTGAGCTTGAAATTGAATTAAAAATCAAAATTTTTCTTTATCTTTGGTCCCTTATTACATTATGAAATAAACGACAGGCCATAGATATTGAGGGTTTAGGTAGATACATTAAGAAAGTTTCAAAAAAAATTGGAGTAAACAAGTAAGAAATGTTATGATATTGTAAGTATATGATTCTTGCAATTAAGTGCCTAAACGAAAAATAGTGAGAGAACAAAAGCATTGTGAGGGTTAAAAGCCAAGCAAGAGACATAAAAGCATGGAACAAGGCAACAAGCAATGAGTGAAAAAGAGCAAAGTAAAGTGATTGAAAAAATCACAAATACTAAGGAAATTTTCATTCATATTGCACAAAATTTGCTAAGTTTACTGTACTTACAAATATCATACCGTGTCTTATGTAACGCCCCAATTTTCGGGAATTCTGTAAAAGTTGTAAAATTTAAAATTCTGTGTTCTGTTTGTTATGTGTAGGATTAATCATGTTGGTGGGCCTCTAGAAGGCCCAAGCTTAGATAAAACCGGTTGTTTTAATTAAATTTAATTCTATAAGAGAAAGGGTTCGATAAATTGGGCTTTTAGGAATTATTTGTGAAAAATGGATCACAAGGAAGCAAGTGGTAAGTGGCATGTGACGCCACCGGAAGGATGTAGTGGCGTGTGGAAGCTTGGCGAGGACCTGTGTTCAAGTCACAATGACAAAGAAATTAAGTGATTAATTTTTATGTACAGAAAGGGAAGTGATGGAACCGAAATAAAAGTCTGTCAGAAGAGTTTAAGAGGGTAAGGGATTGAATAAGGATAGAGATAAGGGAGGAAATCTAGGAGCTGATTGGGGTGAGCTGTGTTGGCCAAATTTTGGACTCTTGAGGAGCAAGAGCTGGCAGGCCAAGGGTTTCTTTAGGGGGGTAAATTCGGCTAGGTTAAAGTGCCAGTATAATTCGGCAATAGAGAGGGAGTTGTGCCGTTTGCTGCTTTTCTCACCTTCTCCCTTTAGCCATTTTTGCTTTCTTCTTATTCTCTTTCTCCATAGCTGAACCTTTCAAACCTCTTGTCCATCTCCACCCTACTCTACATCACTTTCCTCCATTAATTTTCTTAGACTAAAGCCGAACCTCAAATCTCAAAATCCCGAAAGCTATATTCTTGTGCCATTTTTTTCCAAAGCCATATTCCTCAATATGTTTTCCTTTTGACCAACATTCCTCTCCTCTAAACCCCTAGCATCTGTCGACAACATTACCCAGGTTATAGCCTCAAATCATTATTGTCTATATCACCTAGAAAAGCCAAACTACTATAGAGTTAGGGACTCGTGAGTCAAACTTCAAAGCTTCTAGATTCAAGTTTTACCATCATTTAAAGGTTGAATCAGATCGATCTACGTGGAAAGCAGGAAGGAATAAGTGGTAAGTGCTCACCACTCCAAATCTAGTCTTATTTTTCAAGTTAGGAAAAGTCAAGTCCCTAAAATCTAGGAGGCTATCCATTTGGGAATAGGGCATAAAGGGTCTTTAACCGATGATTTATTTTGATGATTAGTGTCTTCTCAAGGGTTGGATCGAGGCTTGGATTTTTGGAGCAATCGACTTGGATCCGCCATCGGATTTCGCAAGAAGGTAAAGTTTTAAAGGCTTTTAGGACGAGTCGAATATGGGTAAGTAATTATGGAGATTAGTGTTGTGATTTACAATCTAAGAATTGTAGCAACGTAATTGTAGGCAGTTCGTGCGTGGATCTTGTCAGCAATTCATCACAAAATAGGTGTGTAACTGACACCCTTTCATAGGCTAGATCGGCAAAAGCCAAAAAGCCGAAATACCGAAAAACTGGTATTTTGGACGCTTGCGAGTGTGCGAATGCTCGTGAGACGTATGGGTAATTATTATTGGTAATCGAAAGTGATAAAATTGCAGTACGCGCTATTTCGTGCGTTTTGATATTTTGGGCTTAATGGGCCAAAACTAGGTTAATGGGCCAACGGGCCCAATTCGGTAAGAACGCTCGGTAAGTGTTTTTGGCTAAACGTAATAGCTACGATATGCATGAAAACCTTAGAAATAGTTAGATTTACTAGAATACCCCTATGTATGCAAAATTACCATTATACCCTATGTATGCAAAATGACCTTTATACCCCTAGGGTTAATTTTGTCCAAAATCATGATGAATTAAATCAGTATGATGTATGCCATGAATGTATACCGCTGCATGGGGACATGGGTTATATTATGGAGGAAGCGCCCGGTGGCTATGCCACAAATTATCTGCTCGGTGGCCTTGCCACGTATATTCTGCTTCCGGTGGCACCGCCACAAAATATCTCAGATCTGTGACTCACATATTTTACAGATCTGGCACCATGCTGCATATTTCGTGGCGTAGCGGTTGGGTGGGTCGAGTAGACTCCCACATGGTGAAAGGATGGTATGGGGTGTATGTGGTTGGATATGGTTGGGTTTCGTAAGCATGATATATCTGCTCGTCTGCTCGGGCCTACGGGCTTTATTCGATACATTGCTCGGGCCGAGGCCAACTTATTCTGTCTCGTGGTTTGAACCGATTTAGGCTATGGTTGGGTTGAATTACACATCGAGTTTTCCAAAACTCACCCTTATTTTCATCCTCGCAGTAATCCTCAACCATAGTGGGCTTGGAGTCGTGAGGGATTTGGATCGCCACATGTTTCTACTTAACTGGTTTCTTTCTCGTGAACTAGACGTCCTTTTAATTTCATTTATGGTTTTGGGTTTTAAGTGTAATAAGGCCTTTTAATTATTTTTATGGTTTTGTTTTACTTTTATTATTTTATTTTACTATGATGAAAAAAACTATGATGACTAAGGAAAATGGGTTAGCTTTAGGACGCGTTTTCAGAAACATTAAGGGATTTCAAAATAACACGATTACAAGTATGACTTCCGCTAAGAAAACGTTTTCGAACTTAATCATTTTCTTAAGATAGACATAACCAGACGGTTTTCTCAAAATTATACGAGTCGTTAAGGTGTGGCAATGGTAGTGTGCATGTCTAGGATTGGATCCGAAGGGAGCTTGGTACTTAAGAAGTCCGACAGACTCACCTCATCTTCTTCCTGGTTTCCTACCTGGTGCACAGCTTCTATTCACCTTAACCTGCTTTAAAAAAAAGTATCTTTTACAAACCCAACTAAGTTTTCCAAACTAAGTAAAATGGAATGTTTTGAACGCATCGATGTGGAGCACCGGATCCGGTCATAACATCTAGGCCGGGTTTGAGGTGTTACATTTAGTGGTATCAGAGCCTAGGTTGCAACAACTCGGCTGTGGATTGGGTTTACAATAACAAAGTTTTTGAAAAAAAGTTTTTTGGAGATCAGAAAACTCATTTTCAAAATCGGAGCAAAGGAGTGGTATTCAATCTCCTACCCAAGTCCGTAAGTATTTTGAACTTTTTTCGAATATATATTATCATCAGATCAAACTTTACTAGAATACTCTAGATAGGATGCTATCAAACCCTAGAAAAGCTTGCTAAAAGATCAAATCGTAGCTAGACGTCGATTCTATGAAAACCCATTTCAATTATCGTCAATCATAAAACATCTCAGAATAAACATTGGAATGATATTAATGCATAAAATTCGTAATCAAATAATACGATATGAGTACGCGAGCAGCTCGAGGTAGAGGCTGTGGACGAGGCCGAGGAAGAGCCCGAGCGGGATCTTCATCTTCGGGACATATGCCAGCGGCAGAAGCACCGGTACCATCAGCAACGAAAGTAGAATCACATGATCATGGTGCCGGGGATGATGCCCTGTCGCAGGCAATACTTCGAGTTTTAGAAAGGGTTGCCGGGGCAAGTTCGGGCAACAGGATTCTAGGATCAATTTCTGAATGACTCCGGGCTAAAGAAGCGGAGATCTTTAGGGGTGTATCTGGTGTAGCTCCGAATGTGGCAGAATATTGGTTGGAGGCCACAGAACAAATTATGGATGACTTGGACTGTTCTGTGGAGCAGAAGCTGAAGGGGGCCGTATCGTTGTTACGAGATAAGGCTTATCAGTGGTGGCTCACTGTGAGGGATGGAACCCCAACGGATAGGGTTACTTGGGAGCTGTTTAAGACAGCCTTTAAAGGAAAGTACGTCGGGGCAAGTTATGTGGACGCCCGTAGGAAAGAATTTCTGAATCTGGTCCAAGGAGGCAAAACTGTTGCTGAGTACGAGGCTGAATTTATGAGGCTGAGTAGGTATGTTGTGGGAATAGTTGCTACGGAGTATGAGCGTAGCGTTCGCTTTGAGGATGGACTCAGAGATGACCTTAAGGTGCTGATTGCTTCGCAGAAGGAGAGTGACTTCGCGGTTCTGGTGGAAAAAGCTAAGATCGCTGTGGAGGTAAAGCGTACTGAGAGGCAGAACCGTGAGAAAGATCGAAAACATTTTCAGAGGGATTCTGGACCGTTGGGTGGAACAAACAAGAATGTCAAAAGGGCGAGAGTGGAGGAGCCAGTTCGAGCCGTTCTGATGAATGTGGTTAGACCGCCAATCTGTGGGGACTGTGGTAAGGTATACCTAGGTGAGTGTAGGAAACGTTCTGGTGCTTGTTTCCTATGCGGATCTATGGAGCACAGAGTTAAGGACTGCCCACGAGAGCCGATCGAGCTCAAAGTTGTCTTGCATGAGGGTTGTTCAACCCATGAGAGGTGGACCACAACCACCGAGAGGACGTGGACAAGGTAGGGGCGGAAATGGGAATAAAAATGGTTGAGGTCGAGGCGCTGGCGGGAGCCGAAATGCCGAGGCTCGACACCCAGCGTTGGTGTATGCAGCTCGTCATCTAGAGGAGGCGACGCACTGATGTCATAACTGCACGCGTTTTAGTTTCTAATATGCCATATACTGCTTTGGTGGATATTGGCTCTACTCATTCTTATGTTGCGTGTGCCATATCTGGGTCTTTGGGAGTGCATTCTGAGAAGATAGTGAGTGGGGTATCTGTGCTAAGTCCATTGGGTCAATCGGTTAGGGTAGACAAGTCGTATAAGGATGTACCCTTAGAAACTCAAGGTAGGATCTTTCTGGCGATCTAATGGAGTTGCCGCTTGAGAGTTTGATCTCATTCGGGAATGGACCGGCTTGTTAAGCATAAGGCGACTCGATGTCTTTGCTAAGCGAATGGTGCTAAAGACCACGGAGGGATAAGGTTATGGTGATAGGTGAACGAAGGACTATTTGTCTAATGTGATATCGGCATAAAGGGTGAAAAGTGGATTCAAAAGGGTGTGAGGCCTATTTGGCATTTGTAAGTCAAACAGATGTAGAAGGGTCGACAAAGGATAAGGTTAGAACGTAAAGAGTTCCAAGATGTCTTCCGGAGGAGCTTCCGGATTGCCTCCAAATCGGAAGTTAAATTTGAATCGACCTATTGCTCGGGACAAGACTAAAGGTCCATTGCACCATATAGGATGGCACCAAAGGAGTTAGTGGAGTTAAAGGCGCAAATTCAAGAATTGTTGGATAGGGGCTTTATTAGGCCAAGTGTGTCTCCATGGGGAGCACCGGTGCTATTCGTGAAGAAGAAGGATGGGACGATGCGCATGTGCATTGACTATCGCCAGTTGAACAAACTGACGATTAAGAATAAGTACCCTCTGCCAAGGATTGACGATATTCTGGTATATTCTGAGACCGAAGCAAAACATGATGAGCATCTCCGCACTGTGTTTCAAGTGTTAAGGGAAAAGGAACTTTATCCGAAGTTCAGCAAATGTGAGTTCTGGTTGAGGGAGGTAACCTTTTTGGGGCATGTGGTCTCTGCAGAGGGGATTAGAGTGGATCCTCGAAAGATTGAAGCAATTTTGGAATGGAAGCCACCTAGGTCGGTTTCAGAAATTCAAAGTTTCCTAGGATTGGCAGGTTACTACAGAAGGTTTGTGGAAGGTTTTTCTGTGATGGCAGCACCTCTCATAAAACTTATAAGGAAAGGGGTACCGTTTGTTTGGACGGAGAAGCAACAAGAAGCTTTTGAGAGGTTGAAGAAAGTTCTGACTAAAGCACCTGTGTTAATTCAACCAGAGTCTGGAAAAGATTTTACTGTGTACAGTGATGCATCACACGTAGGTTTGGGTTGTGTGTTGATGCAAGAGGGTAAGGTGGTTGCTTATGCGTCTCGACAACTTAAGCCTCACAAAGGGAACTATCCCACTCATGATTTGGAGTTAGCAGCAGTGATCTTTGCACTTAAAATCTGGAGACATTACTTGTATGGAGAAAGGTGTATTATATACACAGATCATAAGAGTCTCAAGTATTTGCTGACTCAGAAGGAACTGAACCTTAGGCAAAGGAGATGGATCGAGTTGCTTAAGGATTATGATTGTTCAATCGAATATCACCCAGGCAAGGCTAATGTGGTGGTCGATGCCCTAAGTCGTAGAGTTGTATCTGATCTGAGAGCAATGTTTGCTCTTCTAAGTCTGTTTGACGATGGAAGTCTGTTGGCTGAATTGCAAGTAAGGCCAACCTGGGTGGATCAGATTAAAGAGAAGCAGTTGAAAGATGAGTCTTTGGTCCCTCGTTTTCAACAAGTTAAGGAAGGGGAAACTTCTGAGTTTGGGATAAATGATGAAGGGGTTCTGTGTTTCCGAGGAAGAATTTGTGTTCCGAAGGACTCTGACTTGAGACAGTCAATTTTGAAGGAAGCTCATGGGGGACTTTGTGCCATGCATCCTGGAGGGAATAAGTTGTACCATGACTTGCGAGAACTGTATTGGTGGCCTGGACTTAAGCGAGAGGTAACGGAATTTGTGGGGAAATGTCGACATGCCGCAAGTGAAAGCTGAACATCGCTACCTTCGGATTATTGCGGCCAAGAAAATACCACTTTGGAAGTGGGAGAGGGTAACCATGGACTTTGTGAGTGGGCTACCCCTGTCACCATCGAAGAAAGACTCGATATGGGTGATTGTGGATAGGTTGACCAAGTCGGCTCATTTTATACCTGTTCGAACAGACTTTTCTCCTCAGAAGTTAGCCAAGTTGTATGTGGCGGAGATTATGCGACTGCATGGAGTTTCAGTTTCAATTATCTCTGATCGGGATCCTAGATTCACATCTCGGTTTTGGCAAACGTTGCATGAGGCGTTGGGAACGCGATTGAACTTTAGTACGGCTTTCCATCCCCAAACTGATGGTCAATCGGAAAGAGTTATTCAGATTCTGGAAGACATGTTGAGGGGATGTGTTATTGATTTCCAAGGTAGTTGGGAGGATTACTTGCCTTTGGCAGAGTTTGCATACAACAATAGTTATCAGTCGAGTATTCGAATGGCACCTTATGAAGCACTGTATGGGCGAAGGTGTCGAACACCTAGTTGTTGGACTGAACTGGGGGAGTGACAAGTTCTTGGACCTGAGTTGGTGGCAGATACTGAGGATAAGGTCAAGTTAATTAGAGATCGGTTAAAGGAAGCGTCTGATAGGAAAAAGTCGTATGCAGATCTGAAGCGTAAGGAGATTGAATACTCAGTGGGCGATATGGTCTTCTTGAAGGTTTCACCTTGGAAGAAGATACTACGGTTTGGCAAGAAGGGCAAGTTGAGTCCGCGGTTCATTGGGCCTTATCAGGTTTTGAAGCGAGTAGGCCCAGTGGCTTATCAGTTGGAATTGCCTCCAGAGCTAGACAGGATTCACGATGTTTTTCACGTCTCCATGTTAAGGAGTTATCGTTCTGACCCTACTCATGTCGTGCCGGTTGCAGAAATTGAGGTGCGAACTGATTTGACCTTTGAGGAGGAGCCTGTACAAATATTGGATCGAGATGTTAAGGTTTTGAGGAGGAAATCTGTACCATTAGTGAAAGTGCTTTGGCGTAACCATGGTAGAGAAGAAGCTACTTGGGAGCCAGAGGAGGCAATGCAACAACAATACCCTCATCTGTTTCGGATCGTAAATTTCGAGGACTAAATTTCTTTAAGGAGGGTAGAGTTGTAACGCCTAATTTTCGGAATTCGTAAAAGTTGTAAAATTTAAAATTCGTGTTCTGCTTTGTTATGTGTAGGAGTAATCATGTTGGTGGGCCTCTAGAAGGCCCAAGCTTAGGATAAAACCCGTAGTTTTAATTAAATTTAATTCTATAAGAGAAAGGGTTACGATAAATTGGGCTTTTAGGAATTATTTGTGAAAAATGGATCACAAGGAAGCAAGTGGTAAGTGGCATGTGGCGCCACCGGGAAGGATGTAGTGGCGTGTGGAAGCTTGGGAGGACCTGTGTTCAAGTCACAATGACAAAAATTAAGTGATTAATTTTATGTACAGAAAGGGAAGTGATGGAACCGAAATAAAAGTCATCGGGAAGAGTTTAAGAGGGTAAGGGGATTGAATAAGGATAGAGATAAGGAGGAAATCTAGGAGCTGATTGGGGTGAGTGTGTTGGCGAATTTTGGACTCTTGAGGAGTAAGAGGTGGCCACCAAGGGTTTCTTTAGGGGTAAATTCGGCTAGGTTAAAGTGCCAAGATAATTCGGCAATAGGGAGGAAGTTGTCTTTGTTGTTGCTTTTCTCACATTCTCCTTTAGCCATTTTTCTTTCTTCTTATTCTCTTTCTCCATAGCCAACCTTTCAAACCTCTTGTCCATCTCCACCCTACTCTACATCACTTTCCTCCATTAATTTTCTTAGACTAAAGCCGAACCTCAAATCTCAAAATCCCGAAAGCTATATTCTTGTGCCGTTTTTTTCCAAAGCCATATTCCTCAATATGTTTTCATTTTTGACCAACATTCCTCTCCTCTAAACCCCTAGCATCTGTCGACAACATTACCCAGGGTTATAGCCTCAAATCATTATTGTCTATATCACCTAGAAATGCCGAAACTACTATAGAGCTAGGGACTCGTAGCCGAAACTTCAAAGCTTCTAGATTCAAGTTTTACCGTCGTTTAAAAGTTGAATCTGCATCAGATCTACGTGGAAAGCAGGAAGGAATAAGTGGTAAGTGCTCATCACTCCAAATCTAGTCTTATTTTTCAAGTTAGGAAAAAGCCGAAGTCCCTAAAATCTAGGGAGGCTATCCATTTGGGCATAGGGCATAAAGGGTCTTTAACCGATGATTTATTTTGATGATTAGTGTCTTCTCAAGGGTTGGATCGAAGGCTTGGATTTTTTGAGCGATCAGACTTGGATCTGGCCATCGGATTTCGGCAAGAAGGTAAAGTTTTAAAGGCTTTTAGGGACAGAGTCGAATATGGGTAAGTAATTATGGAGATAAGTGTTGTGATTTGCAATCTAAGAATTGTAGCAACATAATTGTAGGCAGTTCGTGCGTGGATCTTGTGAGCAAGTCGTCACAAAACAGGTGTGTAACTGACACCCTTTCATAGGCTAGATCGGCAAAAGCCGAAAAGCCGAAATACCGAAAAACTGGTATTTTGGGCGCTTGCGAGTGTCGAATGCTCGTGAGACGTATGGGTAATTATTACCGTAATCGAAGTGATAAAAGCGCAAAGACGCTGCGCGATTTCGTGCGTTTTAATATTTTGGGCTTAATGGACCAAAACTGGGTTAATGGGCCAACGGGCCCAAATCGGTAAGAACGTTCGGTAAGTGTTTTTGGCTAAACGTAATAGCTACGATATGCATGAAAACCTTTGAAATAGTTAGATTTACTAGAATACCCCTATGTATGCAAAATTTCCATTATACCCCTATGTATGCAAAATGACCTTTATACCCCTAGGGTTAATTTTGTCTGAAAAGCATGATGAATTAAATCTGTATGATGTATGCCATGAATGTATACCTGTTGCATGGGGACATGGGTTATATTATGGAGGAAGCGTCCCGGTGGCTATGCCACAAATTATCTGCTACGTGGCCCCGCCACGATATTCTGCTTCGGTGGCACCGCCACAAAATATCTATATCTGGTGACTCTGTCACATTTTACAGATCTGCGACCATGCTGCATATTTCGTGGCGTGTAGCGCTTGGGTGGGTCGAGTAGTCTCCCACATGGTGAAAGGATGGTATGGGGTGTATGTGGTTGGATATGGTTGGCTTTCGCATAAGCATGATATATCTGCTCGTCTGCTCGGGCCTCTGGCTTTATTCGATATCTGCTCGGCCGAGGCCAACTTATTCTGTCTCGTGGTTTGAACCGATTTAGGCTATCGTTGGGTTGAATTACACATCGAGTTTTCCAAAACTCACCCTTATTTTCATCCTCGCAGTAATCCTCAACCATAGTGGGCTTGGAGCCGTGAGGATTTGGATCGCCACATGTTTCTCTGAACTGGTTTCTTTCGGTGAACTGGACGTCCTTTTAATTTCATTTATGGTTTTGGGTTTTGAGTGTAATAAGGCCTTTTAATTATTTTTATGGTTTTATTTTACTTTTATTATTTTATTTTACTATGATGAAAAAAACTATGATGACTAAGGAAAATGGGTTAGCTTTAGGACGCGTTTTCAAAAACATTAAGGGATTTCAAAATAACACGATTACAAGTAAGACTTCCGCTAAGCAAACGTTTTCAAACTTAATCATTTTCTTAAGATAGACATAACCAGACGGTTTTCTCAAAATTATACGAGTCGTTAAGGTGTGGCAATGGTGGTGTGCATGTCTAGGATTGGATCCGAAGGGAGCTTGGTACCTAAGCAGTCTGACGGACTCACCTCCT
Organism: Gossypium arboreum; assembly: GCF_025698485.1. Lineage (NCBI taxonomy): Eukaryota > Viridiplantae > Streptophyta > Magnoliopsida > Malvales > Malvaceae > Gossypium > Gossypium arboreum. Next base: position 48,575,807 of record NC_069079.1, read on the forward strand.
CTTCTTCCTTGTTTCTTACCTGGTGCACAGCTTCTATTCACCTTAACCTGCTTTAAAAAAAAGTATCTTTTACAACCCCAACTAAGTTTTCCAAACTAAGTAAAACAGAACGTTTTGAACGCATCGATGTGGCGCACCGAATCCGGTCATAACGTCTAGGCCGGGTTTGGGGTGTTACATCTTACATAGGGAGAGAAAAGGAAGGTGAGAGAATGAGAAATAAGGAGGTGAGCCTTGAATATAAAATTAGGGGAGAAAGGGAACAACATGATGTGCCTAACAATTTCTAGTGCTTGAACCGTTTTTGAGCCATAATTCCTTTAAATTCATACCATCTTAAGCCTTAGAACTTTACAAGCCTAGAAGTCCTGTGTGACTTAAGCATTCTTTGTGCATAATTTTCTGAAATTACAAATAATTGAATTTGGTGAATGTTCATTGACTCCCATGTTTGTATCCACTCTATATATGTATGACATAGATTGATGTAATATGATTACAAATAATCTTTGGCTTTACCATTTTAATCACTCTCTATACTTTTACACCATATTCAATAACATACCATTTACTCTCAACAAAAACAACAAGCATGCATATCATGATATCATCTAATCATAGCAATCAAGCCAAATAGTATAACCACTTCACAGGGTAATATCACATAACTTGGATAATTAGGCTTACAAGCCATAACCATCATAAGCCACATCTCATGGCTATATAAAATGTACTTATATAAGCCAACATCTTGGCCAAAACATAAGAGCACATATCAATAATTAGGTCCCTATACATGCCACTCACTTGAAAACATTAAGATTCATCAATACTCCAAAGGTGGTAGCTTGATAGTGTAAGGTTGCCTCTGACGATCTCCAACCCCGAGCTAACCTGTCAATACTAAAGAAATGGAAAGGAGGGAGTAAGCTTAAAGCTTAGTAAGTTCATATGAAAATAATAACCAAATTATCAACATGATTCTATGGAAATATAATCATAATTATACTTTTACTTATATTCTAGTCATGTTGTTTTCTCGAGTCATAGTCACATAATTATTAATATCTTTAGCTACAGAATTGAAAATTAAGATCCATTAATCTTTCCAAAAACTAGACTCATATATATTCTTACCATAAAATTTCCAGAATTTTTGGTCTATCCAATAAGTACAGTTTATTCTTTAAATTTACCCTTGTTTTGCTGTTTGACAGCTTCGACCTTTCTTTACTAAAAATCAATTATGTCTTAGTAAAGGTTTCAATTAATGTTCCCATCTATTTATCTTGAAAATAGACTCATTAATGACTGTTTCATATAAATCCTAGCCTATAATCATTTTTTTTTAAAATTGTTAGTAGTTTTCCAAATTCGAGACAGGGGAACCTGAAATCACTCTGACTCTGTCTCACAAAAGTTCAAATATCTCATAATATGAAACTGTTTTGCTTACACTGTTTTTTCTATATGAACCTAGATTCAAGAAGCTTTAATCTTATTTCTTACTCAGTCCCTAATTCAATTTTAACAATTTTTGGTGGATTTTCAAAGTCACACAACTGCTAATGTCCAACATTGTCTTAGTACAATATAAAGGTAGATAAAATAAGTTCATCTTCAACTAATCATGAACTTACCATTTCATGGATTTCATGTTCAATTTCACAAAGACATTATAACATAACCATAAACATTATTCATCATTCATACCCTTTTTGGCTTACTTATCATATAAACACTTATACTTGCTCATCATAAATCGATCTTTACCAAGGCATTATTCATAAGTTTAGCATGTGTACCTGTACTCATCGTAGTGTATCATATAACCATACCTCTTTAACATGCCCTCCTCGGTACTTTTACCACATTCATTATATTACCCGTTGAACACTAGGAATACTATTGGATACGTGGAAACTTGCACCTAAGTGCCACATATACATACGTAGCCAAAGCTACCTCATAACATGTATACATCCATAATGACCTCGGAGCTCTCAACGAGCTCGGATGCCACATATATCACGAACTTGGACCACTCAACAAGTTTGGATTCTCACATATATCACGAACTCGGACCGCTCAACGAGCTCGGATTTCTAAATTCCTAATGACATGTCACTTGTATCCTAAACTATTCCTGAGATTCAAACGGGGTTTTTCTCATTGCACATAGCATCTTCATCGTACTTGTTCGTATCGTCATGGATAATGACCATAATATCATTCATACTTACAAATTCACCATTCTCATATTCATGAAATAATCATGGCATTGTTCATAATAACATTTAGGCATTTGTCACATAATACAATCATCATACCAACCATATAAATACTCACCACATAATGTTAGCATGTTAATTTACGTTCAAGCATAAACAATGATATTATTACATTATTATTGACATACGAACTTACCTCGGAAGCGAGCACGGCTATTTATTTCGATTTAGTCCATAATCTCATTCATTTCCAATCTATGCCCGAATCTCATTTTCCTTAATCTATAATATCACATTTAGCTTACTAATTAGTCACATTATTCATATGGGTCCAAAAATAATATTTTTACAAATTTGCATTTTGACCCTTAAACTTTCACATATTTGCACTTTTAACCCAAGGTTCTTAAAATGATTTTTATTCAATTTCCTTACATTTTACGTCTAGATGAATCATTTTTATAACTATAGCAGCCCCAAATTTCCACTAAACCACATTTTTATGACAAATTTTGTAACTTTTACAAAATGGTCCTTTTTTTTACAATTTCACCGAAAATCACTTAGTAAAAGTTTTTTATTTAACACCCAACATTCATTTTCTACCATTAGACATCAATAAACATTCATGTCATCCATGGGTAAATTTTTAAACACAAACCCTATCTCAAAATAATGGTGGAAATAGCTAAGTCGAGTTGTCGGGACTTCAAAAATGTAAAGAACATTAAAAACGGGGCTCAGGATCACTTACAAATGAGCTTGGAAGCTTGAACATAAACCCTAGCCATGGCTTCCTCTAACGTTCGGCTAGATGGGGAAGGAGATGAGCAATTTTGGCTTAATTTCCCTTTTTAATTGATTTATTTACAAAATGACTAAAATACCCTTAATAACTTTCTTTGAAATTTTACCTAGCCATGTCCATTTTTGTCCAAATTTTTAGAACTTGGTCAAATTACTCTTTAAGGACCTCTAATTTATAATTCAATTCAATTTCATGCTTAAAGCTTCTAGAACTCAAGTTTTACAATTTATTCAATTTAGTTCTTAAAGTCCAATCGAGCACCTTAAACATAAATTTTCTTCATGAAATTTTTACACAAGCATATAAACATGTCATAGGCCTTATAATAATCATAAAATAATTTTTTCTAATTCTCATTTTTGGTCTCGAAACCACTGTTCCGACTAGGACCTAATTCGGGATCTTACAACTCTCCCCCTTTAGAGGTTTTTATCCCCGAAAATCTTACCAAAAGAGTGATTCGCTTTTCACATAAACTCCGCTATCTCATAATCATTGCTGAAAATTTTTTACTCGGGATATGTTTAATACTTAACTCTTTAATTTCTCATACTAAAGTCATGAACAATTCTGTGTTATACGACGCATCAATCGAATCTTTGACTTCTATTAGAGAATCCATGTACACAAGGGTCGAACCCATACGTCATAGAATATATATATACACATCATACTTGAATCCACTCAGATACAAATGGCGTAGCCAGCCCAATCATCATGGCCTTAAGTTCTCCATCATTTTATACAGCCTGACAGTTTACTAATTCGACCTTTGGTCATCATTAAAATTCAAAGCCTCAATTAGCTTTGTCAATAATTCACGATATAAATCTCGAATCTCAATCTTATTAACCAAAAACTAGCATTTTAAGAAATTCAACAATCTCAAAGATACTTAATCCCATAAGTCTGATGAGCGGAAATTCAGTACTTACTGACATGATTTGTAGATTCATCAATTACTTAACAACAAGTCACATAACATCTTTCTCTTTCAAAGATAGGAATAATCTTGATATTTTAGAGATCATACCATAACTATCGTATCATCCTTTAACAATTCAAGTCAGCTACACTATCTCAACTTAAGTCTTTCTATGACAACAGATACTTTAAGCTATCACACTACCCTTCTTCTCTTAAAACACGTCATTAAAAATCAAGAAGTGTTTGCTCAATTCAGACTAAACCAATTCAAAGGCTTCGGTTAACAATATTCTCGTCTATTCAAAGCGTTACCAACATGTAATAGACCATTCAACTTTCACAAGATGAAAAATTTATCATTCAAAGTAGCTTTAAATTGTATATACCCATAAAGTACCTCAACAGAGACAGTCATAATTTGCTTACTATAATTAACACATTCCGATATCTTACATGTCAAGATTTATTCCTCCAATTATTTTTGTTATTACATATCCCACATTATGATTTTCATTGAAGAAGATCGATTTTGAAGCAATTCTTGTTAATACGTTTCTTGACATCGTACTTTACTAGCTCTGTCTTTACTTATCAATCCAATTAATCTCTGATCATAATTATAATCATTCTACAACTGAACTCTTTGGTCTCATACTTGTGAGCTTATTCAACATTGATCTTACAAAATCCTTCACAAAACACCACTTTGGTAAGGGGGTGGGGTCGTAAGGTCCCTAACTCGTCTCTCATACACATATACATACAACACTATTTTATCATCATAGTAACATTTTCATAAGCATATCATCCACTTCAGGCAAACTATTATTCACATTTATATGACAAACTTTCCAATTATCTTATTTAAACTAGTGCATTTATGCATGCATTTTATGGATTCTGTATAACTTTACTTATCCCATTCATTCAATCAAACAAGTCATGCACATAACATCTTATAAAGGCCAAACAAACATGGATAGGTATGTCACAATCAAAATTTTTATCTTGCACATCATCCTATACATATCATTACCATCATATAACTCAATTCAATCAATTTTAGCACATTTACTTAAACTATACAAGTTTGCCATTATAATTATCCAAACAAGTATACACGAATATTTGTTCCATTAATAAGGTTGGTGAGTTACCCAAATACATACATTCGCTAGAGCAAATCGATCATATGTATCATAGAACTATCAACTAAACACAGATAAGCTTATCATAATGTATTCATTTATCTCATTTAAAGATATCATTGTAATCCATCAACATTCAATGTTTAATCGGGACAATGACATTTTATCCGTATCATGATATTATGAACCTTTTATTCATACCTTTAAGAATTTCTATTTGTCACGTTCACTTAATCAAGCAAATCAAGTGCACAACATCATAGGAATATCAAACAAGTATAGATACTCATCACAACATGAACTTTCATCTCACATGCTATCACGTACATATCATGAACTTTTATTCATACTTTTCTAAGTTTAGGCTCATCATAACTGTACTTTACCTGAATGCCTTAGCTTCATATTGAAAATGGTCGGTATAGCTCGGTTGGAGAGTACCTTTGTCCAAAAAGGATGGTTCTCATTCGCGTCGGGAGACATCACACTGTCACAGATTTTTGGCATGTATAGCTAGACTCTCATACATGCTAGGTTAGTTCGAGAATCGACTAAACCATAGCTCTGATACCACTAAATTAACACCCCTTACTCGTATCCAACGTCGGGAAAGGGTTCGAGGCGTTACCAGGCTAAAACATTCACAAACATACAAAACCAAGTCACAAAATTTCGTCCAAAATTACAACTTTTCAATCACATGCATATCATTCGTTATACAGGCCTTCGAAGCCCAAAACATACATCGAGGTGGTTCGGGACTAAACCAAGAACTTTCGATAAAATTTTAACAACATAACAAATTTTCTTACTTTGGAAAGTCACACGTTCGTGGCCTCAGCCCATGTAACTTTTCCCATGTAACTCCCTATTTGTGACGTCAGGAAAACAATTTGAACCACACGGCTAGGCCACACGCCCGTGTGCTAGGCCGTGTCCTCCACACAGCTGAGACACATGGTTGTGTCACTGCTTCTGTGACTAACACTTAGGCTATTTTCCAAGCCTTTTTGTTGGTTTAATCCTTCACATGCTTAAATACTTCATAGACACATACTATAACTTCAATTTGATGGTTTCTTATCTGTTATTAAAACTCAAACTAATATTTGTATAATATCTAGTATAAATCTTTGGTTACCATTTTAATCACTCTCTATACTCTTACACCATATTCACTAACATACCATTTACTCTCAACAAAAACAACAAGCATACATATCATGATATCATTTAATCATAGCAATCAAACCAAATCATATAACCACATCACAGGGTAATATCACATAACTTGGATAATTAGGCTTACAAGCCATAACCATCATAAGCCACATCTCATGGCTATATACAATGTACTAATATAAGCCAAAATTTTGGCCAAAACATAAGAGCACATATCAATAATTAGGTCCCTATGCATGCCACTCACTTGAAGACATTAAGATTCATCAATACTCCAAAAGTGGTAGCTTGATAGTGTGAGGTTGCCTCCGACGATCTCCAACCCCGAGCTAACCTGTCAATACTAAAGAAATAGAAAGGAGGGAGTAAGCTTAAAGCTTAGTAAGTCCATATGAAAATAATAAGCAAATTATCAACATAATTCCATGGAAATATAATCATAATTATACTTTTACTTATATTTTGGTCATGTTGTTTTCTCGAGTCATAGTCACTAAATTATTAATATCTTGAGCTACAGAACTAAAAATTAAGATCCGTTAAGTTTCCCTGAAACTAGACTCATATATATTCTTACCATAAAATTTCCAGAATTTTTAGTCCAGCCAATAAGTACAATTGATTCTTTAGATTTACCCCTATTTTGCTGTTTGACAGCTTCGACCTTTCTTTACTAAAAATAAATTATCTCTTAGTACCGGTTTCAATTAATGTTCCCGTTTATTTATCTTGAAAATAGACTCATTAAGGACTGTGTAATATAAATCCTAGCCTATAATAAATTTTTTTACAATTGTTAGTAGTTTTCCAAATTCGAGACAGGGGAACCCAAAATCACTCTCACTCTGTCTCACAAAAGTTCAAATATCTCATAATATGAAACTCTTTTACTTACACCGTTTCTTCTATATCAAACTAGATTCAATAAGCTTTAATATCATTTCTTATTCAGTCTCTAATTTGATTTTAACAATTTTTGGTAGATTTTCAAAGTCACACAACTGCTAATGTCCAACACTGTCTTAGTACAATATAAAGGTAGATATCATAAGTTCATTTTCAACTAATCATGAACTTACCATTTCATGGATTTCATGTTCAATTTCACAAAAACATTATAACATAACCATAAAGATTATTCATCATTCATACCCTTTTTGGCTTTTCATACCCTTTTTGGCTTACTTATCATATAAATATTTATACTTGCTCATCATAAATCGATCTTTACCAAGGCATTATTCATAAGTTTAGCATGCATACTTGTACTCATCGTAGTGTATCATATAACCATAACTCTTTAACATGCCCTCCTCGGGACTTTCACCATATTCATTATATTACCCGTTGGACACAGGAATACTATTGGATATGCGAAAACTTGCACCTAAGTGCCACATATACATACATAGCCAAAGCTACCTCATAACATGTGTACATCCATAATGAACTCAAACCTCTCAATGAGTACGGATGTTACATGAATCGCATCCGTTATGAACTCGGACCTCTCAGCGAGCTCAGATGCCACATATATCACAAACTTGGACCACTCAACAAGTTCAGATTCTCACATATATCACGAACTCGGACCACTCAACGAGCTCAGATTACTAAATTCCTAGTGACATGTCACTTGTATCCTAAACTATTCCTAAGGTTCAAACGGGGTTTTTCTCATTACACATAGCATCTTCATCGTACTTGTTCGTATCGTCGTGGATAACGACCGTAATATCATTCATGCTTACAAATTCACCATTCTCATATTCATGAAATAATCATGGCATTTTTCATAATAACATTGAGGCATTTGTCACATAATACAATCATCATACCAACTATATAAATATTCACCACATAATGTTAACATATCAATTTAAGTTCAAGCATAAACAATGATACTATTGCATTATTATTGACATACGAACTTACCTCGAAAGCGAGCACAACTATTTATTTCGATTTAGTCCATAATCTCATTCATTTTCAATCTATGCTCGAATCTCATTTTTCTTGATCTATAATATCAAATTTAGCAGACTAGTTAGTCACATTATTCATATGGGTCCAAAAATCATATTTTTACAAATTTTCATTTTAACCCATAAAATTTCACATAATTGCACTTTTTCCCCAAGGTTCGTAAAATGATTTTTATTCAATTTCCTTGCATTTTAAGTCTAGCTGAATCATTTTCATAACTATAGAAGCCCCAAATTTCCACTAAGTCTCACTTTTATAACAAATTTTGTAACTTTTACAAAACGGTCCTTTTTGACAATTTCACTTTGTAAAATTTGTTTATTTAACACCAAACATTCATTAGAATAATGGTGGAAATAGCTAAATCGAGTTACCGAGACTTCAAAAATGTAAAGAACATTAAAAACGAGGCTCGAGATCACTTACAAATGAGCTTGGAAGCTTGAAAATAAACCCTAGCCATGGCTTCCTCTAACGTTCGGCTGGATGGTGAAGGAGATGGGCAATTTTGGCTTAATTTCCCTTCTTAATTCATTTATTTACAAAATGACTAAAATGCCCTTAATGACTTTCTTTTAAATTTTACCTAGCCATGTCCATTTTTGTCCAAATTTTTAGAACTTGGTCAAATTACTCTTTAAGGACCTCTAATTTATAATTCAATTCAATTTTATGCTTAAAGCTTCTAGAACTCAAGTTTTACAATTTATTCAATTTAGTCCTTAAATTCCAATCGAGTGCCTTAGATATAAAATTTCTTCATGAAATTTTTACACAAGCATATAAACATGCCATAGGCCTTATAAGAATCATAAAATAATTGTTTCTAATTTGGATTTGTGGTCTCGAAACCACTGTTCCAACTAGACCTTAATTCGGGATGTTACAATGATTATTTGAGATGTGATCTATATGAAAATGTGATATGTTTATAAGCAAGTGAATATAAAAAATGGAGCTATATGAGAAATATGATTTTGTAATTGTGTTTTTCCATGATTCATATGTATGAATTGGTCTATAATGGTTTATGTGATAAGTTTATTTGTATATGGCTTACTAAGCTTTGGAAAGCTTACTTTGTGTGTTTTTCAATTGTTTTATAGATTAATGAAGTTACTGCAAGCTCAAGGATAGTTAAGGATCATCTTCACACTATCAAACGATATTTTGGTACTTTTGAAGTTGTAAATATTAATGTATGGTATGTATAGGCTAGTGAGTAAATGATATGTTTTGTGTTAAGATTATAGCCATGAGATTTGGCTTACTTTTGGTTGTAAATGTTGTTAGCCATTTAAATTGGATTATGATTTGTGTTTGAAAGGTTAATAATGTGATGTATTTGATGTCTTATGTGTGGCATGCTTATGTAATGTTGAAATGGTTGTGTTTAGATGGCATGATATGTGTATGTTTTGCTGAATTTGGCTCCCTATAATTGTATTGAAATGATGCTATTTTGGTTGCTTTGTTTGCTTGATATTAGGGTGGTAAATTGGTTTTGCAAATAGCCTATTATTGTCCACATGGGCAGAGACACGGGCGTGTGTCTCAGCCTGTGCGACACACGGTCATGATACACAGTCGTGTGTCCCCTGGGGTAGTCCTACAATTTAAAGTCAGTCTTGAGCACAGCCTAGACAGACGGGCATGTGGTTAACCATGTGACCCGAGTTAGTTTCGACCACGGCCAAGGCACACGGGCATATCTCCGGCCGTGTGGTACAAGTTAGTATGTATGCCCTATTTTTACACGGGCGTGTTTGATAATCGTGTGAGTCACACGGCCTGTTCATAAGGGCGTTTGACCTGTGATTGCATAATTTTTCTAAGTGTCCGAAAGCTTTTATATGTGATCGGTCTAGTCCTGAACCACTCTTAAGCATGTTTTAAGGTTTCGTATAACCTTGTAAGGGACGATGCGAATGTTTGTGAATAGTTTACGATAGTGAATGCATAAATGTATGTGAATGACGTGTAATATCTGGTAATGCCTTGTAACCCTATTCCAAGACTAACGTAGTGTAAGAGAGTCTAGCTATACATGTTATATATAAAAACTGTGATAGTGTGATGAATCCTGACAAACAAAATATGTTTTCGTATAGTAATGGATCCTGATCAAGCCGTAGCTGACAATATTGAAAGTAATGCACCTGCTCCTGCCTAAGTGATAGCACCATCTGATTCTAGACCTTTTACTAGTAGCCATGAAGGAGAGGCTAAGCAAGCCTTCTTCCAAATGATGAATGAGTGGTTTGCTCAGTATGTTAGAACAACCGAACTGCTCCCCAACCTTCGCCTCACAAGTTCCCGTAGCTCCCCAAGTGGTAGATCTGATTCGTCTGAATAAGCCTCCAGTTGATAAAATTAGAAAATATAGGGCTGAATAGTTTCATGCTACTATTGATGATGATGCTGAGGGAGTTGAGTTTTGGCTCAAGAATACAATCTGAGTGTTTGATGAAATGTCATGTACCCCGGACGAATGTCTTAAATGTGCTGTCTCACTTCTGAGAGATACGACATATCATTGGTGGAAAATGTTGATATTTCACTTGGGAGTTCTTTCAAATAGAGTTTAGAAAGAAATACATCAATCTGAGATTTATCGATCAGAAATGCAAAGAGTTTTTTGAGTTGAAATAGGGTCGTATGTCTGTTATAGAATACGAGCGAGAATTTGTGAGATTGAGCCAGTAGGCACGAGAATGTGTCTCGATCGAAGCAATAATGTGTAAAAGGTTTGAAGATGGCTTAAATGAAGATATCCGCTTGTTAGTCAGGATTCTGGAAATAATAGAGATGGTGGTGCTTGTTGAACGAGCGTGTAAAGCTGAAGAATTCAATAAAGAAAAAAGAAAAGCTAATTTAGAAGCTAGAGAGGTGCGAAAAATATCATCGAATAAGTCATTTCAATCCACATCAAAGAAGTTTCGAGATGATCATAGCCGTTCAAAGACTACTATGGGTTATTCGAGTAGAGATCGTGCAAGATCACATTCGAGCTTTAGAACTCCAGCTACTTCGATTGCTAGCGTCGAAAATGTTAGATTTGATCAACCCGAGTGTATACATTGTGGTAAAAGACATCCTGGCAATTATAGACTATACGATCGAGCTTGTTTCAAATTTGGATCTTTAGATCATTTTATCCGTGAATGTCCTAAGTCTGCAGAGCAAGAGATTATGCAAAATCTGAAGCCGAGTGGTAATACAGCTCGAGGTAAACCACCCAGAAATACGTGTAATATGAGTGGTAGTCAGAGAATGACTAAAGATACGGCTGTGACATCTGAAGCCCAAGCACCTGTCAGAGCTTATGCCATTCGCGCTCGTGAAGAAGCTTCGTCTCCAAATGTTATTACTGGTACATTTACTCTTTATGATACTTCTGTTATTTCAGTGATGGATCCAGGATCGACACATTCGTATATATGTATGAACTTAGTATCCAATAAGACTTTGCCTATAGAGTCAACTGAATTTGTGATTAGAGTATCGAACCCCTTAGGCAGATGTGTTTTGGTTGATAAAGTGTGCAAGAACTATCCATTGATGATTTGAGATTTCTGCTTTTCGGCTGATTTGATGTTATTACCCTTTGACGAGTTTGATATAATTCTGGGTATGGATTGGTTAACACTACATGATGCTATAGTAAACTACAAATGAAAGAAGATTGATCTGAGATGCATGAATGATGAGGTAATCCGAATTGAGTCCAGTGATTTGAATGGGCTACCAGCTATGATATCTACAACAAAAGCTCTGAAATATGTGAAAAAGGGTTGTGAAGCCTACTTTTCCTATGTGATTGATACGAAAGTGACATAAAGGAAAATAGAATCAGTGCCTATTGTTTGTGAGTTTCCTGACGGGTTTCCTGAAGAATTATCGGGATTACCTCTGATACGAGAAGTTGATTTTCGTATTGAGTTAGTGTCGGGAACTACTTCAATATCAATAGCTCCGTATAAAATGGCTCCGATAGAATTGAAAGAATTGAAATCTCAGTTGCAAGAGTTGACCGATAGAGGATTCGCACGATCGAGTTTTTCACCTTGAGGTGCTCCTGTTTTGTTTGCAAAAAAGAAAGACGACATGATGATAATGTGCATTGATCATCGTCAGTTGAACAAAATGACTATCAAGAAAAAATATCCTTTGCCCAAAATTAACGATTTGTTTGATCAGTTGAAAGGAGCTACCTTGTTTTCAAAGATAGATTTGAGATCAGGCTATTACCAGTTGAGAGTAGAGGATCCAGACATTCCAAAAACTGCTTTCCGAATGAGGTATGGACACTATGAGTTTTTAGTTATGCCTTTTGTATTAACGAATGCACCTACTACTTTTATGGATTTGATGAACAGAATTTTCAGACCGTATTTAGATCAATTTGTTTTCGTATTCATTGATGACATTTTGATTTATTCGCGTGATGAAATTGAACATGCCGAGCATTTGAGAGTAATGCTACAGACTCTGTGCGATAAAAAACTATTTGCAAAGTTTAGTAAATGTGAGTTCTAGTTACGTGAAGTTAGTTTTCAGGGTTATATTTTGTCAGCATCTGGTATCCGAGTTGATCTGAGAAAGATTTCAACTATTTTAGATTGGAAGCCTCCAAGAAATGTTTTTGAAGTCCGCAATTTTCTGGGACTTGCTGGTTATTACTGACGGTTCATAAAAGGCTTTTCTATGCTCGTAATTTCGTTGACAAAATTTCTTCAAAAAGGTGTGGAATTTGAATGGTTTTTAAAGTGTCAGAAAAGTTTTGATCAATTGAAAACCTTATTGATTGAAGCTCCAGTGTCAGTACAGCCAGAATCGAGTAAAGAATTCGTCATTTACAGTGATGCTTCGATGAGTGGTTTGGGCTATGTTTTGATGCAGGAAGGCAAAGTCATAGCTTATGCCTCGAGACAGTTGAAGCCGCATGAACAGAATTATCCGCCACATGATTTAGAATTAGCAGCCATTGTGTTTGCGTTAAAGATTTGGCGTCACTATCTGTTTGGTGAGAAATTTCATGTGTTTTCAGATCATAAAAGTTTGAAATATCTAATGACTCAGAAAGATTTGAACTTGCGACAGAGAAGATGGCTAGAATTGCTAAAAGACTACAAACTTGTTATTGATTATCATACGGGAAAAGTAAATATTGTTACGAATGCTTTAAGCCAGAAATCTTTGTTTGCTTTGCGTGTGATGAATACCCATTTAGTTCTGTTCGATGATAGTTTGGTATTAGACGAATTAAAAGCGAAACCCTTTTTTTTACAACAGATTTGTGATGCTTAGAGAGTTGATAACAAAATAATAGCAAAACGAGCTCGGTGTGAATTGAATTCTGATTCAGAATTTAGAGTTGATGTTAACGATTGTTTGAGATTTCAAGGTAGGATTTGTGTTCCGAGAAATCTAGAGTTGATTTAGATGATTTTGAATGAAGCTTACAATAGTCTTTTATCTGTTTATCCGAGAAGTACGAAAATGTATAATGACTTGAAATAGCTATACTAGTGGCCTGGAATGAAAAGAGATATTTCTAACTTTGTTTTGAAATGTTTGATCTGTCAGCAAGCTAAAGCTGAACATCAGGTGCCATCCAGTTTGTTACAATCGATTGTGATTCTCGAATGGAAATGGGATAGAGTGACGATGGATTTTGTTTCATGTTTGCCTCTGTCTCTGAGAAAGAAAGATGCAATTTGGGTTGTAGTTGATAGATTAACGAAATCAGCTCATTTCATTCTGGTTCAAACAGATTACTTGCTTGATAAGTTAACTGAATTATATGTTTCTGAAATTGTGAGATTGCACGTGGTGCCATTGTTTATTGTGTTAGATAGAGATACAAGATTTACTTCGAGGTTTTGGAAGAAACTGCAAGATGCTTTAGGTATGAAATTACATTTCAAACTGCTTTTCACCAGCAGACGGATGGTCAATTTGAGCAGATTATTCAGATTCTCAAGGATATGTTGAGATGTTGCATTCTTGAGTTTGAAGGTTCGTGGGAACAATATTTGCTATTGATTGAATTTGCATATAATAATAGTTTTTAATCAAGCATTAAAATGGCACCATACGAAGCTTTATATGGTCGTAAATGCTGAACACCGTTATACTGGTCTGAACTTAATAAGAATAAGAATGACGGGGTCGATTTGATTAAAGAAACTGAGCAGAAAGTAAAAGTGATTCGTGAAAGTTTGAAAACAACGTCATATAGTCAGAAATCGTATGCAGACTTGAAACAAAAAGATATTGAGTTTTATATCGGGGATAAAGTGCTTTTGAAAGTATCTTTGTGGAAGAAAATACTCCGATTCGACAGAAAAGGCAAGTTAAGTCTGAGATTTATTGGGCCGTATGAGATTATCGAGCGTATCAGGCCAGTTGCTTATAGATTGTTGTTACCACCTGAGTTAGAAAAGATTCATAATGTATTTCACGTATCAATGCTTTGACGATATCAATCTGATCCCTCGTATGTGATTACTCCGTCCAAAATAGAAATTCAGTCTAATATGACTTATAAAGAGGAACCGATCCATATCTTAGCTCACGAGGTTAAAGAACTGCGAAATAAGAAAATTTCGTTAGTAAAAGTAATGTGGCATCGACACGGTGTCGAAGAAGCTACGCGGGAACCCGAAGATGCTATAAGACAGCAATATTCGAATCTTTTCAACGGTAAGATTTTCGAGGATGAAAAACCCTAAGAGGGAGAGAGTTGTAATAGTCTGATTTAGACCCTAGTCGGAATAGTGGTTTCAGAACCACAAATCCAAGGTCAAAAAATTATTTTAATATTATTTTATGTGTTTATAGTATGTGATTTTATATGTGTGAAAGTTTTGTGTGCTAATTTTAGCGTTTGTGTGTTTGATTTGATAAAAAGAACTTAATCGCGTAAATTGTAAAAATGGCATTCCATATGTTAAAAGTGCTTAAGTGTTATGGCTTTTATAATCAAAGGTCCTTATGATGATATTAGACCATTTGAATGATGGACGGACATAAATGGGCTTGTATTAAGTGATTTTTATATGGTTTAATAAAGGGTAAAATTGGTATTTCATTATTAATTTTATATTAAAGAAAAACAAAAGCCGTAATATTCATTATTCTTTGTTCATCAACTGAAAATAGAAGAAAAAGGAAATAAAAAGAGCTATTTAGGGTTTGCAAAGCTCAAGCATCAATTAGGTATGTGTTTTTGATCGTTTTTCGATAATTTTTACGTTTTTGTAATTGTTGCTTAGTAATCTATCAAGCCCATGTCCCAATTTCTGAATTTTATGATGAATTTGAGTTATGCCATTGATGAAATTGTAAGCTTTGTGATGTTAGTTGACGGAAAATGAAAGATATGTGTTGAGTTAATATGTTTTGTATTTGAATTTTTGATGAATTTGAGTATTTTGGACTAGTTTGTGAAAATGAGAAATTGAGAGGCTAAAATGTGAAATAAGTGAAAGTTATGGGCTACTAGAGACTATATGAAAATTCGGCTAAGTATGTGACATGTGAAATTATGTGTATTTTGTGATTTTATGAAATAGGGACTAAAATGTTAAAATGTGAAATTTTAGGGGTTAATTTGTAAAATTCCCTAAATATATGTATATGGATTGAATTGAATGATTTGTTGAATAGAAGAGTTAAATTTGAATTTATATAGATTAAGAACAAAAGAAATCAGAATTAGATAGGGGAAAGTCGAAGGTTGTAGAATAATCGACTCGTTTAGTCGTTCTCATTTTCGAGGTAAGTTCATATGCAAATAAACATATTTCAATTGAATAATATATGTTTGATTGTCATGGAAATGTAATGAATTGTTATTAGAGCTAAATAATTGAATCCGAGAAAGTATCGACAGTGTTAAGACATCTGGAAGCCCCGTATGAACCATAGGAATAGTATAGAATACATATGTCATGACATAGGATTTTGAGATGTGATATCGTGTAAGACCATGTTTGGGACGTTGGCTTCAACTTGTGATTTACGTGTAAGACCATGTCTGGGACATCGGCATCGTATATGATTTCGTATAAGACCCTGTTTAGGACAGTGGCATCGATATTTGATTACATGTAAGACCACGTCTGCGACGTTGGCATTGCACGAGTTTTTTGAGCTATCTGAGTATCCTTATTTCTTCTGATCGGTTCAATGGGTGTTATTGAGAAATAAAAGAACAAGTGAATGTATATCCAATTCAGGTATGTACGAAAGGTATGTGAAATTTGACAACGAGAAGTAAGAATGAATATGATTATTTGAGATGTGATCTATATGAAAATGTGATATGTTTATAAGCAAGTGAATATGAACAATTGAGCTATATGAGAAATATGATTTTGTAATTTTGTTTTTCCATGATTCATATGTATTAATTGGTCTATAATGGTTTATGTGATAAGTTTATTTGTATATGGCTTAGTAAGCTTTGGAAAGCTTATGAAGTTACTGCGAGCTCGGGGATCTTTAATGATCATCGTCACACTATCAAACTATATTTTGGTACTTTTGAAGTTGTAAATATTAATGTATGGCATGTATAGGCTAGTGAGTAAATGATATGTTCTGTGTTAAGATTATAGCCATGAGATTTGGCTTACTTTTGGTTGTAAATGTTGGTATGTTTTAGCCATTTAAATTGGATTATCATATGTGCTTGAAAGGTTAATAATGTGATGTATTTGATGTCTTATGTGTGGCTTGTTTATGTAATGTTGAAATGGTTGTGTTTAGATGGCATGATATGTGTATGTTTTGGTGAATTTGATTGTCTATAAGTGTATTGAAATGATGCTATTTTGGTTGCTTTGTGTGCTTGAGATTAGGGTGGCAAATTGGCTTTGCAAATAGCCTGTTTTTGTCCACACAGACGTGTGTCTCAGCCTGTGCGACACACGGTCATGTTACACGGCTGTGTGTCCCCTGAGGTAGTCCTACAATTTAAAGTCAGTCTCGAGCACGACCTAGACACACGGGCGTGTCTGGTGGCCGTATGAGGCACACTTCCTTGGCACATAGGTGTGTATGGCCATTTCAAAGGGTACACAGCTAGGCACACGGGCGTTTGGTTAGCCGTGTGACCCAAGTCAGTTTCGACCACGGCCAAGGTACATGGGCATGTCTCCAACCGTGTGGTACAAGTCAATATGTATACCTTGTTTCCACACGGCCTATGACATGGGCGTTTTTGATAACCGTGTGAGTCACACAGCCTATTCACATGGGCATGTGACCTGTGATTGCATAATTTTTTCTAATTGTCTGGAAGCTTTTATATGTGATGATTTAGTCCCGAACCCCTCCTAAGCATGTTTTAAGGTATCATATAACCTTGTAAGGGACGATGTGATTGTATAGTTTACAATAGTGAATGTATAAATGTATGTGAATGATGTGTAATATTCGGTAATGCCTCGTTACCTTATTCCGGCGACAGATACGAGTTAAGGGTGTTACAAGCTATCCAGTTTGGAATAACCAACTTGTACATACAAGGACAAAATAATTTTGAGGAAAGGACAACTGTACTGTTGGAAATGGACATAAAAGAAAGACGTGAGAAGAAAAGCTAGCTCTTTTTTCAGGATCATCATCTTCATCATCCTACCTTGAAGCTTGTGACCATGGCAACTTAAGCCTCTCACGGGTGAGCCAACGTGAAAACCAGATACAGACTAGCTTTTGATGAAAAGATCTAAGTGCGAGACAAAAGGGAATAGAGAGATTCAGTCGAGTTGTCTAGGAATAGTATTCTCCACTCGATTCTTTCTTATTTCTTTATAAATGCTAGTGATTATTCCCTATTTTATGTTTATATAGAAGTAGACATGAATTCTTGGTTAAATTTTATCTTATTCAATCTTGCTTTTATTATTTAATCTTGGGGTTTGAATGTTTTTTAAGACAAAAGTGTTATTGCAGTCACTGACACTGGAAAGTGCAGTGACAGTTTGAGCCAACAAGCATTACAACGGAAGTTTAGGGAGGATTAGAGGACTTTAGTCCACTTGTTCTTAATAGTACCATAATGCCATCACCGAAAGGTGAGGTTAGTATGCATTTAAGTCTCGGATTAAATAAAGAAGTTACGTTGGGTAAGATATACATTGAACTTTATTGCTTCGACAATCACCTATCTTTTTATACCTTGTGAGCACTTAGTATTCTACTGAAGATTCATGTTGGGGATCCCAGTTTATTATTATCATATTTTATTTTATTGTTTTCCAGTTATTGCATTGACAACTAATCTCTTGATTTATCTCGTTTCCATCTAGTTGTTGCACCAACATTAACAGACAAAAGACTACCATCCCTGTGGGATCGATATTTGACAAACTCAAATCTATCTACTATAATTGCATCAACAGTGTATGCTTGCACATTATTGTTGTGACATTAAATAGCTGATCAAATTTTTGATGTCATTCCCGGGATGGCGTTTGTTTGATGTTTTTTTTTTTGTGTGTTGTTTTGCAGTTTATTTTTCTTATATAAGATTCAGTATTCACTAACTATTTGTTTTCTTTGTTGCTAATTCTTTAAATTCAATTTATGTATTTTATTACCCGAAGTAATTCAAATTTTCTTGTCGATTTTTATCTAGAAATTGAAAGGACTGTTCGGAGTAGACTTTGAGAACAAAAAAATATGGCTTTACCGGGGAATAATGCAGCCATACCCCCAATGAACAGCAAAATGTTAATAACCCATTGTTGCCGCAACATGCTCGCAGACTATACAAGATTTTGTAGTACCTGTCTTGGATTATTTACAACCAGGAGTTGTTAGGCCAGCAATCCAAGTTGGGAATTTTGAACTCAAGCCAGTAATGTTTCAAATGTTGAATTCTAATGGACAATATGCTAAACTGCCACATGAAGATATGAGAGATCATTTTAAATTCTTTTTATTGATCTGTGCTTCCTTTAGTCAACAAGGTGTTCCTGATGATGCCTTGAAGATGCAATTATTTCCTTATTCCTTACAGAGAAGAGCCCGTACTTGGTTTTTTGGACTACTTGCCGGATCAATTACTTCTTGGGATGCACTACCAACACAGTTTGTTTTGTGATTTAACCCACGGACAATGAATGCTTGTTTTTGAAATGATATTACTACTTATCATTAGTTGGATGATGAAAATCTTCACACCACATGGGAACATTATAGATCTTTACTTTGACGTTGTCCCATCACGGTATTCAACCAGAAACACAAATTAAGATTTTTTATATTGGGTTGAATTCACATAAAGGAATCTTGTCATCACATCAGCCAATGGACCTCTGCTGGATTGTACTTATAATGATGCTATGAGAATTATTGAGAGAATTGCTCAGAATGATTATCAATACCCTATTTCAGAGCTGCACAAGTAAAAACTGCTCCAGGAGTTATTGAATTGGATGCAATAACCATACTAAGTGTTCAAGTTTCTTTTCTCACAAGCATGATAAAAAATATGCAAGGGACTAGTGAAGTTGCACCTATACAATTCACTTTGCAAGTTGATGTTCCTACTTTTTGTTGTGAGATTTGTATTGACAACCATAGTTATGAAGATTGTCCATAACATGCAAAGAATGCATGTTATATTAATAACTTTTGCAATAATTCTTATGGTAATATTTACAACAACTCTGCATGCAACTAATAGTTTTGGGGAACTGAGAATGCTAGACAAAATGCTGCGACATTCAGCTATGGGAATACATCTATTCAAGGCAATTATAATCCTAGGCAAGGGAATTACAATCAACAATAGCAGAACTACAATCAGCATACTCATATGCATCCACAATAAGGCCAGACACATCCACACCAAAATCTGATGTAGTCATAACACTTTTCAATATAAAATCAACATGTTTAAGGACATCAGCCGCAACCGTACACTTAGGCTTCTACTTCTGTCCCATTAGCAATTCTTGAGGCATAATGCGGGAGCATATTACTCACATGGAAGCTATCATACAAAGGAATTCATCTTCTATTTGAGCATGGAGGCACAATTAGGGCAACTGGATTCAAATCTGAATACTCGACCACCAGGCTCATTACTAGTGACACAGAAAATCCTAGTCTGAGGGGGAAAGATCATTGTAAAGCTATCACTCTTATGAGTGGTAAACAAACTGGCGAACCATTTATAAACTCTACTATAGCACCTCAAGATATGGATGGAGTGATCATTGGTGAGAAGGTTGAATCTAAAGAGTTTGCCGATGCATCAAACAAAGAAGTTCCACAAATTGTCACTCATATGCCTAATGTCAAACCTTCAAAACTGTAGCTGCAATCAAAGATATTGGGACAAGTAGATATATCTTTACCTTTACCCTTCCCACAAGGAATCAGGAAGAATGAGCATGACAAGCAGTACCAGCAGTTTTTGGACACACTGAAGCAACTACAGATCAAAATTCATTTAGTAGATTCTTTGGTACAAATTCCAAGTTGTGGGAAATTTATGAAGGACCTCTTGTCCAAGAAGAAGAAGCTCACTAATATTGAAACTATTGCACTCACAGAAGGTTGTAGTTCTATTTTGACAAACAAGTTGCCCCCTATATTGAAAGATCCTAGGAGCTTTACCATCACATGTTCAATAGACAATTATTATTTGGCTAAAGCTTTATGCGACTTGGGAGCTAGCATTAACATAATGCCACTATCTACTTTCAAAAAGTCGGGAATTGGTCACATGAAATCTACTGTAGTGACATTACAACTAGCTGATCAATCATTGGCTCAACCTAAAGGGAAAATAAAAGACATCTTAGTTGGCATGGATAAATTCATTTTTCCTGGTGATTTTATCATACTTGATTGTGAGGCAAACAAAGAGGTTCCCATAATCTTGGGATGACCATTTTTAGCCACGGGCCGAACTCTTATTGATGTTTATAAAGGTGAACTAACCATGCGACTTAATGATAAGGAAGTCACCTTCAGTGTTTTTGACTCTATTCAACGCAAGGACAAAGAAGAATGTCATACTATCGATGTGCTAGATGATCTAATTAAGGAAGAATTTGATGACCAAAGCACAGTACTTTCTGAAGAGTTTGCAGTGACATTTGATGCCGAATCCTTAGAAAATTGTGATAGCATGGTTGAAGCTAATACTCTTGAACGCAAGCATGGATGGCAGATTGAATCCTTAGACATAGCCAAAAAAACAACCCCAATTTTCAAACCATCTATTGAAGAAGCTCCTAATCTGGAATTGAAACCACTACCTTTTCATCTTAAATATGTCTTTTAAGGTGATCACAATACTCTCCCAGTTATTGTCTCTATAACACTGATATAACTCAAGAAGAGAAATTAGTCCATAATCTCAAGCAACATAAATGAGCTATTGCTTGGAATATTGTCGATATTCGAGGATTAGTCCTTCTTTTTGCATGCATAAGATCAAGTTAGAAATCATAAAATGGCTTGATGTTGGACTTATTTACTTGATTTTTTATAGCAATTGGGTAAGTCCAGTACAATGCATGCCTAAAAACAGTGGCATCACTGTGGTTTGCAACGATAAGGAAAAATTATTTCCTATACATATTCCTAAGGGATGGCGAGTTTGTATGGATTATCGCAAATTGAATGAAGCCACAAAGAAGGATCACTTCTCACTTCCTTTCATTGACCAAATGCTAGATTGGCTTGATGAAAAGGCCTATTATTGCTTTTTAGACGGCTACTCTGGGTACAATCAAATTGCTATTGCACCGGAAGATCAGGAGAAAACAACCTTCACTTGCCACTTTGGTACTGAAAACTCTTTAAAGATGTTTATGAATGTTTTCTCAGTCTATGGGAATGATTTTGAGCATTGCGCTGACAATTTAGTTAAAGTACTGAAGCGATGTGAGTACACAAATCTTGTCCTGAATTGGGAAAAATGTCATTTCATTGCAATTAAATACATTGTGTTAGGACGTCGCATCTCTAATCAAGGCATTCAAGTAAAAAAAGCTAAGGTGGAAATCATTGAGAAATTATCTCCACCAACAAATGTAAAAAGTATTCGCAATTTTCTTGGACAGGTTTATTAAAGATGTTTCAAAAATTAAAAAGCCCTTTATGCTCATTGCTAGAGCAGAATTGAAAATTCTTCTTTGACGATACATGTCTGGATGTCTTTATTTAGTTAAAAAAGAAGCTAGTGAATGCACCCATTGTTGTTGCACCAGATTGGTCTCAACCTTTTGAATTTATGTGCGATGCAAGCGACTTTGTTGTGGGCGTGGTTCTAGGACAAAGAAAAGGAAAAATATTTCACGGTATCAATTATGCTAGCAAAACTCTTCCAGAAGCTCAACTCAATAATACAACTATAAAGAAAGAATTGTTGGCTGTAGTCTTTGCTTTTAACAAGTTTCGTTCCTATCTTATCGGTGCAAAGGTTACTGTATTCATTGGTCACTCGACGTTGAGATATCTCTTTACAAAAAAAGATGCCAAACCAAGACTGATACACTGGATATTACTGCCACAAGAATTTGACATTGAGATAAAAGACCATAATGGTTCATAGAATCAAGTTGCAGACCATCTATCTCGATTGGAAGTTGATAGCGAAGACAGAAACATACTTCAAATTGTCGACGCATTCCCAGATCAGAAGTGATTTGCTGCAGATGTAACTCCTTGGTATGCAGATTTTGTTAATTATCTAGTGTGTGGAAAACTCCTATTGGGTGTCACAGGCCATATAAAAGAAAGATTTCTTTATGAAATAGTGAAGTATCATCGGAATAAGAGTATTTATTCAAGGTATACAATGACAACATTATTCGACAATGTGTTCTAGAAGAGGAGATGCTTTCAATCCTGAAGCATTGTCATGATGCTCTTATGGAGGTTATTTCAGTGGTATGAGAACTGCTGCTAAAGTTCTCCAATTAGGATTCTACTAGCCGACATTATTCAAAGACACCCACAATTTTGTGAATCAATGCGATGGGTGTCAACGCACTGGTTCTATATTCCGACGCAATGAAATGCTGCAACAACCAATTATGGAGATTGGATTATTCAATGTTTAGGGTATGGGTTTTATGGGACCGTTTTCAAGCTCATTTGGAAATCTTTATACATTAGTAGCTATTAGCTACATCTCGAAGTGGGTGAAAGCTGTTGCAATCCCAAAGGATGATGCAAAGATAATGCTAATTTTTTTTCACAAATATATACTCACCCGCTTTGGCACACTTTCATTGCAACCAAGTGGCGACCGCACTAAAGAGATATGGAGTTCATCATAGAATGGCTACTACTTATTATCCACAAACCGATGGACAAGTCGAAATATCGAATCAACAATTTAATAACATTCTTTAGAAGGTTGTAAACCCTTTGAGAAAAGATTGGTCTTTCTGGTTAGATGATGCTTTCTGGGCATTGCGAATAGCATACAAAACTCTATTAGGGATGTCGCTGTATCAATTGGTTCTTGGGAAAGCATGTTACTTGCAATTCGAACTGGAACACAAAGCAATGTGGGCAATTAAGCAACTAAACATAAACTATGAAGTTGCTAGAAGGATGTTGGATATCACTGAACTAGAGGAGATTAGGAGAAATTCTTATGAAAATGCTGCAATTTACAAGGAAAAGACCAAACGATGGCATGATAAGATTATTTTGCAGTGATAATTTATCGTGGGTCAGCAGGCTTTATTATTCAATTCTCAACTCAAATTGCACCCAGGTAAGTTGCGTTCACGTTGGTCTAGACCTTTTAAAGTTGTCGACGTATTTTTTTATGATGCAAATACAATTTGAGATTTACGTGATCGACACTAGTTCAAAGTAAATAGACAGATGCTGAAACACTATTTTGGCAATAGTGATCAGAAATAGGCAGAGACCATTAAATTGGTTAAAAAGTTTACTTTTTAATTAGTACTCCGTGATTTTAGTTTATTTTATTTATGCTTTGTTAAATTTTATTTTACTTCCTTTTTGCAGAAGAAATTAGGTACCTGTGTCGATGCATTAAAGTTTTACTGTCGGCGCATTCCATATGTCTGTACTACCATTTATGTCTCATCAAATTCAAGGAAATTTAGATTCCACCATTGGATCAAAACTCACTCAATCATTTGATCCTTCTGAGCAGACACAATTTCTACTAGACACAACTTCTCGCCAGCCTTATATCTCTCCACAAAACAACACTCCTCTCCATCTTCCTCTTTCACTCACTATAAATCATCTCCCACTGTACCCACTGTAACACATTCAAGTAACCATTTTTATTTCTTTTCTCTTCTCAAGATCATACCTTTTTAACTTTAAATCATTCTCCCCCAAAGAAAGATGGTCAAAATAAGAGGCTCGGTCAAGAAAGTGACCAAATCTACTGGAGAAAATGAGTCCTATGCTATCACAGTTTGTAAATCAAAATCCCCCAGGCCAGTGTAGACAAAGGAGCCAGTAATCTTTTTGAATAAAGCAGCAAAGGAATGATTTCATGACAACATGTTAGCGCGAAACTTCCATCCCAAACAAGGAATTTCGCTTTTGCCACAACTAGACTTGGGTAAACAAGTCTACAAGACCATCTCAAAGTTAAATTCGAAAAATTTTTGCACCCATTTTGGAAGCTACTTGCCGTCACTGGTACATGAGTTTTATGCTAATCATTACAATCATGAGTTAGAGTTCATTTTTGTTCGAGAAAGTTTAATACTATGGGATGCTGAAAAAATCAACAAGCTGTACAACACCAAGGTTGATGTCAACGAACACTTCGAGTTCATTGATGACATCACAGATGAAAAACGAGACCTGTTGATGAGAGACTTGTGTGTCGAGGGAGCAGTGGGGACGGGTTCGCATCAAAAGAATTATACGATGCATCGTCGCTTCCTGATGCTGCAAGGAAAAATTTGGATTCATTTTGTCAACTGCAGACTAAAGCCCTCTACTCACAACACCATAATCACCCTTGACAGAATTTGTTTGATACATTCTATCATTAAGGGCAGAAAAATTGATATAGGCGCAATACTTCACCAAGAAATTGCTGACTGCATCTCAAGACTAATTGGGATCTTGGTTATCTCATCACTGGTGATGTTATTATGCCAGCAAAGAGGAATCGTGCCCAGCACTGGTGAGGAAGTCCTGCAAAGTAAAGGCCCAAAATGAAACATTGTTGTTTGATAAACAACTTTTGTTAAGTGACTTTTGATAAATTTGTCAATTAGGGATTTAATTGTAAAATGTAAAATATTCATGGTGTAATTTGTGAAATAATGAAATATGTGGGCTGCTATGAGCTTGTATGAAATTCGACTAGGCTTGGGTAGGGATGAAATTGCATGAATTTCATTTTACGAGTTTAAGGACTAAATTGTAATGAAATCAAAACATAAGGGGCAAAAGGGTAATTTTGTATAAATATGAATTTGGATTGAATTAAATAGAAGGGTTATTGAATTGATTGAATTTATTCATTTAGATCAATATAGACCTCGTACGACTTTAGATCGAGGCAAAGAGAAAGTTTCAGATTAACCAACTTCATTTCTATGTTTTATCGTCAAGGTAAGTTTGTACGTTTAAATAATGTTTTAAATTACGTTTTAAATGCTATTATTTTTATAATATCAAATTGTGGCTTGATGGAAAAATCCCACGGTGTTCGACGATTATCAACCAAATGAAAAGGTATAAATTCAGCTATCGAACTATGAAAAGGGATAGTTTCAGCTATCGAACCATGAAAAGGGGTAGCTTTGGCTGTCAAATTATGAAAAGGGATGGTGATGACCATCAAACTATGGAAAGGGATGGTGATGACCATTGAACTATGAAAAGGGATAGCTTTGGCTATCAAATTATGAAAAGGGATAGCTTCGGCTATCAAACTATGAAACGGGATGGTGACGACCATCAAAAATATGAAAAGGAATAGCTTCAGCTATCAAACTATGAAAAGGGATGGTGACGACCATCAACTATGAAAAGGGATGGTGACGGCCATCAAAAATATAAAAAGGAATATCTTCGACTATCGAATTATGGAAAGGGATGGTGTCAACCATCGTGATTTTACTTTGTGTGAGCTTCGGTAAGAGTTTTCGATGTAATTTACCTTATTACTATGGAAGGTAGGAAGTATGTGTTTTCATGAAAATGAAAAGTATGAATTCTTATGATTTAAGCTTATGAATCATTTATTCTAATGTTGGATTGATACATATGTGTTTAAAAATTATACAAATAATTGACTAGCATAAATTATATGTTACAAACTTACTAAGCATAACATGTTTACCTTGTGTTTCATTTTCTACTTTTTGTAGTTAATCAGAAGCTCATTCGGGTTGGAAGCTTGTCAGGTACCTATCACACTATGCATCGGCTAAATCAGTAGATTTTGATGTTTCTAAGTCATGGTTATAATGGCATGCATAGGTGTTTTTGTTTGATGATATAACCATTTTTTTGGCTTGTATTTATAGTCTTTTGGGGTGATGGAATAGTTGTTATGTTGGCATGTATATGTGGCCTTATAATGGTTGATAATATGGTGTTTATGGTGCCTAAATGATGAGAGTTTGGAATGGTAATTAAGATGTAAGCTATGAGATGTTCTTTGATAAGCTTGAATATGGTTATTTTGGTATATTGGTTGTAGTTGGCATATATGGCTAATTGTGCTAATGTTTAGTTGATGAATATTGAATTGTCAAATTGGTCTAATGAGTGTAAATTTTGTTATGTGAATAAAGTGGTAAGTTTTAGCATACATTTAGGTACAAGTTGGTTGATTTTGGCTTAACTATGCACATGTGTAATACATGTTTAATTGTTGTAATTGAGATGACTTTTTGGGCATATTGGTTGTATGATCAATTACTTTATTGGATAGCTTGTTGATACATGGTTTGGTGCACTTTGGATGCTTAATTATATATGGTAAAATGGTTGTAGTAGTGCGAATGCTTGGGTAAAAAAAATGGCTTGAAAATGGCCTATTTATTGTGTACACGACCAAAGACATGGGTGTGTCTATCAACCGTGTGTGACACATGGCCATGCGACACAGCCGTGTGTCCCCTATAGCTTACAAAGGGTTGTAAGTCAGGTACATGGGCATGTGAGGCCATTTCAAAGGGTACATGGCCTAGCACACGGGCATGTGCCTTGGCCGTGTGACCTAAGTTAGAGAGTTACACGGGCACGGACACGGACACGGGTTGGGACACAGCCGTGTGTCCCTACTTCGAAAACCCCCACGGCCTGAGACACGGGTGTGTGTCTCAGCCATGTGATTCACACGGTTGTGTGACCCCTGCAGTATGAAAATTTTCATCTTTTTCCTAAAAGTTCTATATGTTTTTGATTTAGTCCTAATTCATTTCTAATGTGTTTTTCCGGCCTCGATGGCTCGTATAAGGGACAATATGTATGCCATTGATTGATTTTTCTATGAATGATGTTGTAAATTAAATGTTTTAGACTGTTGATAGTTTTGAATCATAAACTCAGATTATGATCTGTAACCTTATTTTGGCGATGAATACAGGTTAGGGGTGTTACAGTGACTTAATTAAAAGAGATAAAATACTAAAAACAATTCAAGGATCATGCAGGGACTAAATTGAATAGTTTACAAAAATTTTGGGTAAAACTATAAAATAGGGGTTGTAACACCCTATACCCAACTTGATCATGAGCCCGAATACTAGGACGCTACACCACTGTCTCGCATCATGTTCATCTCAAATCGTCACGTCATTACACATGTATCTTTTTCTTTTTTTTATTGACATAACATTCACCTGAATTGTAAGTCATACATTTACTTTTTACGATAAAACATGTGAAGCATTCATTAAATAAATATAAAATAAGTACTAAACTTGCATTATGACCACTTACAAAATTTCCCAAAACTGTTACATAGGTATCGTTACTGAAAAGGAGGTATCAATAATTCTCTCAAGGGGTATATATACTGCTTGGAAAATCGATACCAAACTAACTTACTGTTTCTCATTTTAAAAACCCAACTATCAAAAAATATCGATACTACTGAACAGATATAGATAATTTCACCCCGAATATTGATACTCGTGATAAAATATTTATATCAACTAGCAAAACTGACTTCCTACACTTCAAAAATTTCAAATGTATCATTTTTAAAACCCGAATATTGATACCTCTATTCCGAACCCTAAAAACACAGCATATATCATCACATAAATCATACCAAAATAATTCTAAATGTCATGAATCAATTACCTCATAAAATAAACACCAATATGTCCCAAATAGTATTCCGAAACAGCATATTTTAAGTCCACAAATCATCAAACTTAATAGGCATGCAATCAACTAAAGATCATAGCAAAACTGACATAAAATCTACCACATTGCCTTTTATTCCCCAAAACAAAAATAAGCAAATAACACCTACTAATAGCAACTAAAAGTTTGACTTGGGTCACCCCTTGAGACCCCACCACTCACATCGTCACTATGCATCTGCAATGGTTAAAAAGGAGTGGGTGAGCTTAACAAGCTTAGTGAATGCTCAGAATAACCACTACGTAAACAAGTCATTATGCATCAACAAAGTAGACATGCAACATAATCATAACATCTTCTACTCTTATGTCATATTTTACACATTTAATCATCTTTCATGAATATTTACACATTAGTCATATTAATATTTAAGCATATATTATATCACATTCAATCATATTATAAGATAGTTTGGCTCTTGAGGATATGAAACATAATATGGACATCACCACATATTGGATACACAGATCTCCAACACACCAAAATGACTCATAGAGTCAATCATGTCCCATAAGTGAAGCATATAACTAACACTTTCTAACACACCAAACACACATATCATGGTGAATGGACCTTAACTCACATTCTCTTATCTCTTTGAAAACTGCCCCTGGGCCTCAACGTCCCAAAATCACATCACAAAGGTGAGTACTCACAATCTTATGGCATGCCAACTAAATCCAATGATCTCAAAGGATTACAAGGCCAAAATATCCACATTATTATCACATATTTACTTATCGATTTTTTCGCACATGTTTACTACATATTCATATCGTTAGCACATTATAATCACTGTCACATGGTATGAAAACATACTCACATATTTACTGTCACATGGCATGAATAACATACCCTCATATCCTCTTTCACAATAGTTATCATAAGTTTTTGGAACATGTCGCAGCATCTCATTTATGTTCATATTTTCACAATTGCGCAAGCACACATATATCACATTTAGTCATAAGTGTGAGAACTCTTACACTAGGAATTTAGAGTAGGGGTTTAGGCTACCCCTAAATTTCCAATTACACAATGAATCCTCTACGAGCAGCTATTCTAAAACACTCACCAAAATATGCTTTCGTTGGAAAGCTAAAAGCTCAAACACACTTTTCTTTGCCTTTGTCTCTACTCGTTGAAGGTTCTATTGACTCCGACACTTCAACAAGACAAACCACACAAACATACAATCAAAAATCAGTCATCAACTCATCTAAAACAATAAAAAACAATAGCCTAAGCTACGTTCACTTTTTAACCGAAACATTCAACATAGAAACTTTAAATTCGAATATCTCGGCCTATACTTAATTTTTTTCGTAAGAAAAAAAAATTTTCATCTACACAATCATCTACAACTAATTCCCAACCTTTTAACTACACAAAACTACATGTTTTAAAGTATCGAATTCTTCGACAAGTTTTGGCCATTGTGACGAAAACTCATTAAAACTCAAGAAATTCTTAATGAAACTTCAGTGTAGCTTTATAAACCTTCTAATCATGTTAAAAAAAGTTGAAAAACACTTTGAAACCACATTTTAATCCACAATCCTGAAATTCACCATTAACAACCAAATTTTCAACTTTTATTTAAAACATGTGTTTTAAGGGCTAAAAATTCAATCTAAGAGACTAGATATCATTAAAAGTATTAGAAAGATAAATGATTACCTTGAACGCAAGAAAAATGAGCTTTGACACAAATCCAGTAAAACCCACACTTGAAGAAGAAGATGAAATTAATGAGGTTTTAAGAATTTTTCTCAAAGATTTATGAAGGTTTAAGGCTTTAGGAATTATGGAAATCAAAGTAATGTAGTTCGAAAAAAAAATCAATTGGGAGAGCAAGGGACGACAACACTATAGAGAAGGAGAAAGCTATCGTAAAAAATAAGTTGAGAATGGTGGGTTTTAAATTGAATTTAAAATTCTGGTCTAATTAATTCATAAAAACTTTCAGTTTTGACTCTTTTACAAATTAGTCCTATTTTCAAAATTAAAGGTATTTAAAACTCATTTTTAGAATTTGACTTAATTTCCTAATAGCCATTGTCAAAAATATTATTGATTACCATCCTTACGAAATTTCGAGCACATATAAGCTAAAATTCCTAAAATACCCTCAAAACTTCTTAGCCCAATTTTGGGGTGTTACAGGGGTCACACGATCGTGTGGCCAAGCTGTATGATAGGCTTGAGTCTGTGTGGTTCATGAAGTCCCTAAAATATATAGGTGTGTCATGTGGGAGACCGTGTGGCCCTAAAATACACACAGTTTGCTTTTAGTCACTTGGTAAGGAACACACACTTTTCACCATGAGTCCGATCAATGCTTCCCGCGGTCAACTTTGATTCGATTCACCAGGATCAGTCCTTCAATGGTAAATTCTCACGATCAACGATTGGTATCAAGATTTAGACAAAATTTGAAAAAAAAAATTGATCAATCAAACGAAAAATTTACGTCAAATTTTTTCATACCAAAATCAAATCACTCATATCACTTTATACTCTCACTAGAATTAATTAATTAATTAATTACTTTATAACTTTAATCTGAAAACATTCATTCACTATTGTAAAGCCCGCATAGTAATTATTTTAATAGATTAATCTTATATTAAATCTAGATTAAACTAATCTTTAGTCTCCACTATTTTCTCAATTACCAAATAGAAACGATTGGAAATATGAATCTAAACTTCAATTTAATGCTTAGCTACAATCCAATTAATATCTGTATAAATGGAAAGGTAAAATGAAGGTTAGAAATATTATCAATTTAGTATTTGTATCACATTGTATTGAACATATAATTATTCTAAACTAACATAGATCGATTCTAGTTATCTTAATTGATTAGTTTCACTACACAATTAAACACACATAAATAGATATATAACTAACATGCTTTAGTGTTAGCTTAATATAACTCAAAATCCAACACCTTGCCATGCCTATATTCGATTATATTCTTTAAACACCCATAAATTTCATGATCCTTGTCTCAATTCTAACCATCGGATTACAAAATTGGCATCTCAATTTCAATATAATGAATACAAATAACCGAAAAAGGAACTATCAAGGATTGATGTCCTCTATTAACAAATTAAAACAAATAAAATCGAAACTAAACTATGCTAACACGAACAAAAATAACAACAATTAAATACAAAGGAACTTACGTCTAGAAGCTGTTTGTTGAGAAACAATGGCAATGAAGAGAGAATGGAAAATTTTACAATTGAGGACTTAAGATTTTGGTGACTTCTCAACAGCCAAAAGATTGAAAGAAAATAGTGTTCATGAATGAGGGAAAAGAAAAGAAAAAGAAGACAGAGAGAAATTTCTATTAGGATTTGAAAAAGAAAGAAAATCTTGTTCAATTAGGAGAAAAGTGATTAAATAGCTAGGGTTTGAAACCCTGGGGGCGGTTTGGCAATTAACCCTTCTTTTGGGCCGAATTTGGGGAAAGAAAAAAATAAAGAAATGGTGGTGAGGATGTGGAGATTCAAACCTAGGCAAGCGGGGAAAAGTACTGAACTTGGAAGCTCATTACTTTAACTAGCCCCCATGTTCCTTGAATGGATCTCTTAATTGTTGAGAGGGTTACCCAAAATCAGTATATAAGGCGTACCCATGACACTTACAAGTAAACCAGATATAGAGATGGGAACTAAGATTGTTGTTTCTATTATTATATAATTTCAAGATCACAATGGTTCTATGATAAAATTGTTTATTTATAGCAAAATGATATACAAAGTCAACAGATCACAAAAAAAAATGAAAAGAAAATAAGAGAGGAATGGATAGAACCTAAGACCTCTAGGGAGTGTTAACTACTTAACCATTAGACCAATTCACCTCTTGGTAATTTATTTCATCTAAACTTATATATTTTGGAGTGTTACTGTATTAATTGACTTGTGTGGAAATTCTATAATTTTTATGGTAAAACTTTCATGGAGTCTAGTTTTAGAAACAAAAAGCAGATCTTAGTTTTGAATTCTGTAGGCCAAGATATAAATAATTTAGTGACTATTACACAAGTAGATAGCTTGTTAAGAGTATAAGTGTAATTAGTGAGTATATGTGTAATTAGTGAAAGAATAATTAATGTTACATATAGGCATACTATACTAAAAGCCAAAGATTCTTATATATACACATACATATGGGATGTGGAATGAAAATGAAGAGAAGGAAAATAATAGAGGAGTTGTAATACTAATAAGTTAATATATGAGGTGGAATTGTCAATATGTAAGAGATGTTTAAATCAAATTGATGAGACATTAAGTAGTTGTTATGTGATGAATTAATGAAGTGTTATATGGATTTAAATTGAAAAGGTTGAAAAGTTTTATATCATACTAATTTAAAAAGATTGTAAAGTTATGTAAAATTAAAGTGACATTATAATAAATAGTGATTTTCATGAAAATTTTTGCAATTGATTACCAAATTATTTGATATAATGGATTGAAATAATTTGAGTTGCTCCGGTAACATAATGTGACGTCATACATCCATATCCGACGATCGGGTTACGTGTGAGGTGTCACATCACGCCATACTTTTTCATCAATTGATTTTATATAGGCTTTCATGCGTGCTTTTTAGTAGACATAATTGCTTGTTTCGAGCACAGGGAGTCTGGATGTGGATGAACCTTCTATAGCTTGATTCTAGCAATAGTTTTGATCTCTACTAGCTACTTTAAGTGACAAGCTTTGATTCCAATTGTAATACCTTAAATAATTGTTGAGAACCAAAATGCTTAGATGAAGTCATGCCTAAGGTAGTGGGCACTCCTTCAACACTAAATGCAAAACAATAAATATACAAAACATAAAGATTTATTTACGTATTTCGATTTCCTACGTCTATAGAGTCTGACTCAGTGAGAAATATCTATTCTCTTCAATAATTACATAAAGTGAACCTACTTAATCACACCTCGTGATCATTTCCATCACCCTTTCAATTTTTCCTTTTATTTCTTCTTTTAACTTTTAATTATATATTTCAGGTTTTTAATTTTTTCTTAAGGGTTTTTTCTAAATTTTAATTATTTTTATGTAATTTAACTAAAGTTAAATTTAGTTAGAAAAATGCCATATATATATATATATATATATATATATATATAAGTGTATAGTACTGATTGTATGTCTTTAAAATTTGATAATGTGGTGTTATTTTATTGTTGCTTAAAATTATATTTTTTTAAAAATAGTTCTAATTTAAGTTATTCCCAATGTGAGAATTATCTTAAGATTTTTTATTGTTCATATATAATTTTTGTATTTAGTTTTAACTTTATATTTTTTGAATAAAAACACTCTTTGTTTTTGTTTTTTTTTTACTTAGGCATAGTTTATCTTATAAGATTGATGAAGCAGTCAAAATACAAGCAAGAGAGAGAGAATCATTGCTTGCTTGAACTATAATTTAAACATAGTTGTTCCATATAAAAATTATTAAACAATATATAAATCATATTTAGATAATATGAACTATCCTCAAAGTTCAAATATTATTCGTAAACTTATAGTTTTAATTCACGTAAATCTTAATTATAAAAGAACAAATTATGATATAGATATATGTTTAACTAAACTTACATTACATATGTAAATAAATAACTTATGACATTATTTTTATCAAATAAAATATTGAATTATAAAACATATAAAAAATATAAATTGTTTAAATTTATTTATGACATCAATTATCAAATTTAACATATACAAAAAATTAAAATAATTATAAAATATTTTAATTGATATATACAATTAAACTTGTAAAACAAGTAAAAATAAAATAAAAATCTCTGTTTGGTTAAACTGGAAAACCAAGAAACAGAATAACATATGTTTTGATAGAAAGCTTATAAGGCATGACGTTTAGTTAGACAATTATAACGCGGTATATGTTCAACTAAACTTACATTACATATTTAAATAAATAATTTATGATATTATTTTTATCAAGAATTAAAAGATATAAAAAAGTTATAAATTATTTAAATTTATTTATAATATGAATTGTCAAATTTAATTTATACAAAAATTAAAATAATTATAAAATATTTGAATTAATATATACAACCAAATATACATATTGCCGAATAAAAAAAATATCTGCTTGGTCAAATTGGAAAACCAAGAAAAGAATAATACATGTCTTGATAGAAAGCTTACGTCAGGCATGACGTTTAGT
Organism: Gossypium arboreum; assembly: GCF_025698485.1. Classification (NCBI taxonomy): domain Eukaryota; kingdom Viridiplantae; phylum Streptophyta; class Magnoliopsida; order Malvales; family Malvaceae; genus Gossypium; species Gossypium arboreum. The sequence goes on from NC_069079.1 coordinate 48,610,714, forward strand.
TGGACAACAATAATGTGAGACATTATTTCATTTAATTTATTTATTTAAACGTAAAATGTTATTAATATATATAGTTTTATATTTTAATAATTCATTTTATGAATATTTTGACATATTTATATATCTTTATTATATTTATGTTATTTTTGTGTCATAATTACTTTTTTACGATGCATGTTATATTTAGTATAATTTGTGTGATTCAATTTTTTTTTTAAAAAGGTTCACGTTGTGTCTCACTCATTGCCTATTTTATACAATTTTTCATAGTAATTCAATTAAGAAAAAACTGAACCAAAATATTATAAATTTAAATCATTTTTAATGTTAATAATTAGCCATATATATTGAAAGGAAAATTCATTAACACTCCATGAATGAGATCATAAAATTTGAGGAGAAAATAACAATAAACACCCATTGTAAGCAGTAAAGGGTAAGCTCTAACAACACAATAAAGGCTTCAACTTCAGCATCAATAAATCATTATGATACTTTAACAATTGGTTTTATCACAACTTAAACACAACATATCTAAAGTTGTTAGAGTTGAGTGACCCGAATCCTTGTTAAAATAAAATACAGTGGTAAAATAAAATAAAAGTAAAATCCATAGAAAACTATACTTATTTTATTTTACACTAATTAGAATAAGATTTTTCAACCTTACTACATTTCATCTATTTGACTTTAATTAGAATTAGGTTTTTCAACCTATAAATAGATGTAGACTAAACTCATTTTGTATCATTCGAATTCGATAATTGTGAATTTTCTTCTCTTCTACCCGCAGTTTGTATCGAAAGGGTTTTTTTACGTAAAATCTATATATTTTATTTTTCTTATTCTTACTACTTTTCAATCGTTCTATATTATCATTATCGACGTTAATTTCTACAAATTGGTATCAAGAGCTTTTCAGGTTGCTTGTCTCGACCACGGTAATGGCAACATTGAAGTATGATATTCTGCTATTGGATCGTAACACCAGATTCGCGTTGTGGCAGATAAAGATGCAGACAGTTCTTGCACAAATGAATTTGGAGGATGCCTACTAGGGATAGATAAGATGCCTTCGAAATTGTCGGAAGAAGAGGAGAAGTGTAAAGATCGAAAGGCTTTAACGCAATTACATAAGCATTTGTCAAATGAAATTCTACAAAAGGTGATGAAAGAGAAGACCGTTACTGTATTATGTGCAAAGCTGTAGCAACTATGCATGTCAAAAACCCTAACTAGCAAGTTGCATATGAAGCAGCGTCTTTATGCTCATCGAATGGAGGAAGGTGTGTCTATGCACAGGCACTTAACTGTGTTTAAAGAAATTCTCTCAGACCTAGAGGCCATGGAGGTTAAGTATGATAAAGAAGATTTAGGGTTAATTCTACTTTGTTTGTTGCCCACGTCTTATTCAACCTTTAGAGATACGATTTTGTATAGTCGTGAATCTCTCACGGTAGATGAAGTCTATACTTTCTTAACCTCGTATGATAAGATGAAACATCTTGTGGTTTGATCCGACTATCAGGGAGAGGATCTCATTATTCGTGGGAGACAATAACAAAATACTGATGATAATTGTGAAAGGACATAAGAACAAAATCTTCATAGTAAATTTAAGAGTAGATCGAGATCTTCAAATAGAGGTAAAATCTGTAACTTTTCCAAGAAGAAATGACACATTAAATCTGAGTGCTATAAGTTGAAGAATAAGATCAAAAGGAAGGTTACGAATCAAAAGGGAAAACAATTAGAACAATCCGGTGAAGCTGATGTTGTAGAAGACTACAGCGATGGTGAACTTTTAGTTGCTTCTACCGACAACTCTAACGTGAGCGAGAAGTGGATCCTCAATTCTGGTTGCACCTTCTATAGTCCCAATCTGGATTGATTTGCAACATATAAAACATTGTATGAAGGTGTTGTTTTGATGGGAAATAATGCTTCATGCTAAATCATAGAAAATGTTCGATGTATGTTGTCGAATGTTTGTTTACCGAAGTCATTTTGGGTTGAAGTGGCCTTTACTGCATGTTTTCTGATTAATAGATCTCCATCCGTTGCCATTGAGAAAAAAATCTCCACAAGAAGTATGATCTGGTAATCCTGTTGATTATTCTTATTTGAAAATTTTTGGGTGTCCTACGTATGCTCATGTTGATAATGAGAAATTGAAACCTAGATCAATTAAATGTATTTTTCTTGGTTATAAGGCTGGTGTTAAAGGGTATAAGTTATAGTGTCTTGAAAATAGAAAAGTTGTGATTAGCAGAGATGTTATTTTTTATGAAAACCTAACTTATTGCTTAAAAACTCTTCCAATAAAGACCAGCAAAAGTAGGTGGAGTTTTAGATTAATCTAGGATCTACAACAGAGTCTACTTCTCAGGTTAAAACAGAAACTAATACTAGAATTGCTTCTTCACCATAGTCAGTACCACAATATTGTATTGCCAATAACAGACCTAGAAGAGAAATTAAACCTCCAAAAAGGTACGCCGAGGCCGATTTAGTTGCTTATGCTTTAAATGTGGTTGAAGATATAGGTGCAAATCAAGAGCCATCTACTTATTTCGAGGTAGTTAGTTGTGAAGATTCAGAAAAGTGGATAATTTCCATGCAAGAAAAGATGAAATCACTTTATAAGAACAAAACATGAGATCTTGTGAAGCTTTCTGAAGGTAAAAAGGTTGTTCGTTGTAAATGAGTGTTCAAAAAGAGAGAATAAACTCTAGAATTTGAAGGACCCAGATATAAAGCAATGTTGGTTACAAAAGATTACAGTTAGATTCTAGGTGTAGACTTCATAGGTGTGTTTTCTCCAATTGTGAAGCATATATCGATTCAAGCCTTGCTTGGTATTGTGGTCATGTATGATTTGGAGCATCAACAGTTAGATGTAAAAACAACGTTCTTGCATAGAGAACTTGAGGAATATATTTACATACAACAACCAGAGGGTTTTATAGTATCAGAAAAAGAAGAATATGTTTGCTTGCTGAAAAAGTCCCTTTATGGCTTGAAACAATCACTAAGGCAGTGGTACAAGAGGTTAGATTCTTTTATGACTACTCGTGATTTTAAAAGAAGTATCTTTGACAGTTGTGTTTGTTTTAAGAAAAATAGTGATGTTTCTTTTATGTATCTACTCTTCTATGTTGATGACATGTTGATAGCAGCCAAAGATAAAGGAGCGATAAGAAAGTTTGAGCCCAACTTAGTAAAGAATTTGAGATGTAGGATTTAGGAGCAGCACAGAAGTTACTTGGGATGGAGATTCTCAAAGATAGAAAAGCATATAAATTGTACCTAAGTCAGAAAGGGTACATTAAGAAAGTTCTTTGCAGGTTCAATATGCAGAATGTCAAGCCTGTTAGTACTCCATTAGCAACCCACTTCGGACTTTCATCGTCTTTATCTCTACAATCAGATGATGTGATTGACTACATGTCACATGTTCCATATTCTAGTGTAGTGGGATCTCCCATGTATGCTATGGTTTGCTCACGTCTAGATTTTTCATATGCAGTTAGTGTACTTAGTAGATACATGGCGAATCCTGGTAAAGAACACTGGAAAGTAGTTCAATGGATTTTCATATACTTACGATGTACTACTGATGCTTGCTTATAGTTTGGAAGAACTAAAGATGGAGTCATTAGGTATGTTGATTCTAATTTTGCTGGAGACCTTGACAAAAGAAGATCTCTCACAAGGCATGTCTTTACTATTGAGGGTTGTGCAATCAGTTGGGAAGTCACTTTGCAAACTATAGTTGCTTTGTCTACTACTGAAGCAAAGCACATGGCGATTACTAATGCTTGTAAAGAAGCTAGCTGGCTAAAGGGATTGTTTGGTGAACTCAGTAAAGACATTAAGATCAGTACATTCTTTTATGATGGACAGAGTGCCATCTTCCTTATAAAAGATCAAATGTTTCAAGAGAGAACAAAGTACATTGGTGTTTAGTATCATTTGGTGCATGATTATTGCTCGTAGAGGTATTGTTCTGAGCAAAGTTAGTACTCATGAAAATCCTACAAATATGATGAATAAGTCACTTCCTATAACCAAGTTTGAGCATGGTTGGTGTTCATTGTTAAAGAACACCCCTTAAGGGGGTTTCATGGATGAGGTGGAGAACTTGTTCATTGAGAATTTGTGATGAAGAACTTGTTTGTGTCAAGGTGGAGATTGTCAGAGTTGAGTGACTCGATTCCTAGTTAAAATAAAATGCTGTGGTAAAACAAAATAAAAGTAAAATTCATATAGAACTATACTTCTTTTATTTTACATTAATTAGAATAATGTTTTCCAACCTTACTACACTTCATCCATTTGACATTGATTAGAATAAGGTTTTTCAACCTATAAATAAATGTAGTCTAAACTCCTCTTGTATCATTTGAATTTGAAATTAGTGAATTTTCTTCTCCTCTACCTGTGGTTTTTTCCAAAAGGGTTTCCACGTAAAATTTGTGTGTTTTATTTACGATCATTCTATACTGCCATTATTGACGTTAGTTTCTATAGAAGTTATTGCAAGCACTTAATACGATAAAGAAATCGGCCTTGGATAGTCCAAAGCAAACAACAAAAATAAACAAAAGACTGAATACCCATCAAACTAGAGAGGACGATGACAAAACTATTCCTAAAACCAGTTGCAAAAATAAGACTACATGCATAAGCAATACTAAAAAATATATTACAAAAGCAGACAAAAACTTCTAAAAGTGAAGATTATTAAGCAATGGAAAACAAACAAAAAAAAAATCTAAAACCACAACACGGGTCTAAACTGACTCGTGAAATAATTTATTATTCTGAAATACTCTTAAAACAAAAACAAATTAAGAAGTAAACAAAAAGTCACCCACTTTCAAAGAGAAACAGCTGGTGGTTGGTGGATTTTCAGTGACAACAGGCATCGTCATTTGTCCATCACAACTTGAGAAGGTAACAAAAGTACCCACAAAATAGATCTATAAACTGAAAAGATAGAAAATACATGAAGTGAATGAGGATAAGAAATAAAGGAAAGATTGGTGGAACAGAAGAAAAAGTGGTCCGTAGCCAACCTGAAAGTTGGCACCATCGCTAAGCAAAACAAAAGAAAAAATGTCAACAGCTTAGAGAAAAAGAGTAATGGAAGTTTTTATAATAGTCTAGTGATATATTTTTTTATACATTCATATATCATATTTTTTTATGTTAATTTTGGCTTTTTTACCCAAATAATACAAAAAAAATTAATTAAATATCAAAATGGTATTCCCATGTCATTATTTACCAAAATGATATGAAGTAAACAGTGCCAAGGGTTGGTGCATGAGAAGGTGGCGGAACCACCCATTTTTTTGCTGCCTAATCATTAGGCTGTTACAAAAAATAAAATTAATATTTTAACAATAGAAAGATCGTATACAATGACACTGGTATGTTTATACAGGTTAAATACGGATAAAATATAGGTTTTTGGAAAATTATTTTTTAATGGTTGGAGAATAGGGGTCAGACGACATTGAATGGGTGGTGGCAACCTATCAAGCAACACCTGCAGCGAATATGACCCATCAGTCATGTGGTTTAGGGTCCTTCTAACAGCCTGGATTTTTGCTTCACGGGGGGAAATAAGGGGACCTTATAAAACATGGTCCCCTTCCCTCAGCCATGGTGCTGTTAAAAAAAAAAAAGTGGTTTAGAGAGAGAAGAGAAAGAAATGATTTTAGCTGATAAAAAAAAAGAAAGTAATAGTTTAGGAAGAAAGAAGGGAGAATAGAATAAAAGTGTGTTTTAAGGTTTTTTTTTAAAAAAAAAGTAACAGTTTAGGGAGAAGAGAAGACTGTTTGCGGGTTTTGAAAGGGGAGGAGACATCAAAGTGTTTTAAAATGTAAATATTTTTTAGTAATTATTAATTATTTGTTTAGTGTTTATGGTTCATTACTAATTGTTTGATTTTGTGGGTTTAAGGAGGATAGAAGGCAGTAGCCAAATTGGTTTTAAAGGTAATATTTTTTCTTGTAATTATTATTTGTTTATGGTTTTGGGTTACTTATTATTTGTTTGATTTTATGGTTTTGGAAGGAGGAGAGGCAACAACAAATTTTATTTTAAAGGTAAATTTTCTTTTGTAATTATTTTTTATTTGTTTAAAGTTTTGGGTTGGTGTTATTATTTGGTTGGTTTTGTGGTTTTGGAAGTAATTTAATTCGGTTTCATTTGTATTTTTTTGTGGGTATTATTTGTTTTTTTGTTTTGTAATTTTTATTATTTGTGTGGTGTTGTGTTATTTATTAGTTGGATTTGTAATTTTTATTATTTATTTGTTTTTACCAAAATAATTAAATACCAAAATGTGGCACCTTACAAATTAACTACCAAAATAGGCTTGATATCCGCTTTGGTTGAACAGTGGCACCCAGAGACAAACACATTTCATTTGTCATGTGGGGAGTGCAGCACTACTCTAGAGGATGTTGCATTGCAAATCAGGCTCCTAATCGACGGTAGTGTAGTCACAAGTGCAAGTACAGTGTCGAACCAGTTGCGTTTTGTTATCACTTACTAGGATGCCAACAAGGTGATGGTGGAGATAAATTTTCAAGTTTGAGATTTTCATGGTTGTAGGGAAATCCTAAATCTTTATCAAGTACTGCCATTGAGGGAAAGGTTATGTGCGCCGCTCAAGCATAAGTAATTCATCTGATAAGGGGTGTACTCCTACTAGATGCAAATAACAACAAGGTCCCTTTGATGTACTTACCCTTCTTATCTGATTTGACAATTATCTGTTTGTACAGTTGAGGCTCAATAGTAGTAGCAACATTGTATCATGAGCTTTGTCGGGCGACAAAGAACCATTCTGTGAACATAGGCGGGTGCCTGATATTGTTGCAATCCTGGGCGCTATACAGGATGCCCTTTTTGGCATCAATTAGTAACCAAACACATGTCTTCCCACTTGTGAATAGGAGATAAAAAGTAAGCATACATCAAGAATTTTGTTTTTTTATGAAAATTTGTTCTAACCAATTAATATTTTCGTAGATGGAGTACTTCTCTGGGTATCGGGAGGTCATATACACTTTTGATTTACCGATAGATGATTGAGACACATACCGGGGAGGGGGTAATTTTTTCTAATATTCATGACATGTAATTATTTTATTTATGTTATTTAACTCGTGTTACTATAACCATGTTATTAATTATACAGTTCATCTGGGTGGCATATTCCATCCTAGACATTGCATCTATTATTATCCGTCTACTCATATCCACTCACACGTTTGGTGCATTAACACACCCTTGTTGAATTTCTCAATAGTCGAGTGGTACAACAGGGATCGATTATTGCAATAGTTCGGGTGAATACAAGATATTTCGGATGTTCCACAGAGTTTTGGGGGATGTCCATGGAATTAAAAAAAAGGGGGAAACAAACAAAGATTTGGGGATTAAAGCATGAAGAATATCTTGTATTGTAGAATGACTAGATTGAGTGGAGACCTCAGACGGATTTTTCTTTTGATTTGTGGCCCTCGGAGAACTACCAGTGCTATTACGTTGAGGATGGAAAACTGTATTTATTTGGTGGGCAATCGGTGCTAGTCCCTCCAGACATGCAACGACGAGGGCACCTCTCCCATCGCCTAACACATTTACCTCTTGCACCTGAACCATATCTGAAGCCCGAACCCGAGTTGTAACACCCCGAACCCGAGACCGTCGCTGGAGTCGAACACGAGGTGTTAACAGACTTCAAGCCACTTAATAGAAATTTCCCAGATAGGCAGCCAATCTGCATACGGGTTGCATTAAAAATCATATCTTGAGTTCTGAAACTCGAAATCCAGATCCGTAAATTTTCCCCGAAACTAGACTCATATATGCATCTACAAATTTTTTTCTAGAATTTTTGGTCAGGCCAATTAGTACAGTTTATTAGTTGAAGTCCCCCATGTTACAGGGATCGACTACACTGACCTTTGCGCATTACGACTTGGATATCTCCCTGTACAGGGCTTCAATACTGATGCCGTTTGTTTCTACAGAAACTAGACTCGAAAAGAAATCTTTACATATATGGAATGGCTTCTAATTATCTCTGGTTAATTCATGATGAATTCCCAAAGTCAGGACAGGGACTCCAGTAACCGTTCTGGCCCTGTCCCGCGAGAACTTAAATATCTCTAAGCATACAGCTCATATGGTTGCTTTGTTTCTTCTATATGAAAATAGACTCATCGGGCTTCGATTCCATAATTCATTCATTATTTAATTCCATTTACCCTATTTTTAGTGATTTTTCAATCTCACGTCACTGCTGCTACCAGCACCTGTTACTAAAGCAACTATGCCTATTTCATGATTTCCCTTTGATCTAACTAGTGATTCATCATACATGTCACAAATTATGATCATGACTAGCCATACCAAAGGCTAATCATTGTCAAACATCTCCCTACTACACTATTGCCATATCATGAATTTTAACACCAAAATAATCAACCATGGCATATGGCATAAAAATCGAATTACCAAGACTTGCAACTTAACATTAGAGAACTAAATCCAACCGAACATTTATGCCATTTTCGCATGGCTAAAAGTTTACATACCAAATTTCAACAAAGCATATTAGCCTATACATGCCAAAATGTTCTCCTAGACCGACTACAAAAAGATACCAAAAGTTGCTAGCGGTGTGATGACTTCGATGACGATCACGAGCACGCAAAAGGACGAGTCCAAGAAACCTAAAATAGGCGACAAGCAAACACCGAGTGAGTATATAACTCAGTAAGCCATAAGCATTATATTGCCATTCAGTAATAATATATCATAAGAGAAAATAATTAATGCGGATTAAAATCCTCCATCCACACCCAAACTGTGCTATAATTCCTTAGGCATTTCGGGTTGATCTCATACCAAGCCCTACTTTGATATTTCATACATTACACCATATGACATTGCATGCATTTATCTTCAAGTATAATCACCACATAGGTCAAGACTTACCAAGCTAAATTCCAAATATAAATAAAATGTCTATTCCTCATGAGCTCAAGGTGTTTACTCGTACCGCTGTCCATGATTGACTTGGTAAGGCCGCACACGTAGAGCATGTATGTTCATTTGAGGATGTGTAATAAGCCCGCACACTTAGTGCTTAACAGTCAAACTCGCACACTTAGTGCTATATAATCAAACTTGCACACTTAGTGCTATACAATTTGAACCCGCACACTTAGTGCCAATTTGTGATCATAAATGTTTACACCCGCACACTTAGTGCCAAACCAATAACTCAATACATCTCACCTCTTTTCTTTCCATTCAATACTTTCATCACCACATACATACATGTATATATATATATTTATCATTCCATTCAGCATCATTACTTGGACATTACGACCATTTAAATTAGTACAAAATAAGTGCTTAATGACTTACCTTATATTGGATGAAATGATTCCCAATCGACTACTCGATTATCTTTGCTTTGCCTTTGCTTGATTCTCCTCTTTGATGTCTTGATCTAAAATGAATACATTTAGTAGTTTAATCTTCTTGCTGGATTTTTATGTGTATAATTTAATGGTTTTCACCCCATTTCACAACTATCCTTGTTCAAAATATCAAAACCTCAACCAATATTCGATTAATGCTTCAAGGTCGAATGTATTGTCACCATTAAGTTAATCTAGTCTCAAGTATTTTTAATCCTAATATACAACATCATGAATCAACTCAACCTTATAAGCCAATATTACTCCTACAATCGATTGTAAAGAGTTAACAAAGAAAATATATTTTCACAAACATATACACCCATATGGCCGATTATACCAAATCAAGTTTAACCTTACTTATCTCAAAATTTTCATTCCATACTATCATCCCCATGACATAGCAAAGTTTTGAACCATGGACTAATTAGAACTAAAACTAGCAACTAAAACATGCATGAATCTCATGGCACAACATCAAACATACCTTAATCTAGATACAAGGATAGCCAACCTCTTCCTAGTCCTCTTCCAAACCAACCATGAGCAAGAACCCTTTCTTCTCCCTTGGGATTTTCGGCCAAAGGATGAAAAAAGATGAACAAATTTTTGTTTTCTTTCTCACCTTCACGGCAATGGGGAGGGGGGGAGAAGCCTTCACACACATTTTTTTTTCTCATTTTTTTATTGCTCATGCACCTTATTTTATTTATTCCAACATAAAACACTCACCCAACATGTTTCATGACATGTTTTGCCCATGATTCCTTATCATGGCCAGCCACTAGCACTTGGGGGAAATTTGACATGCAAGTCCTCCCTTTTGACTACATGTACTATTAGGTCCTTATAGATTAGCCTATCATTTTTCAAAAGTGTCATACAAGTCCTACTAACTGAATTCACATGCAATCGACTAAACCGAAGCTTGAAATTTTCACACATTCATAAATACATATTCTAGACAATAAATATTACGTTCAAACATTTCGGTGACTTCGGTTTAGCGGTCCCAAACCACTTCCCGACTAGGGTCAATTTTGGGTGTCACAACTCTCCCCCACTTAAGAAATTTTCGTCCCCAAAAATCTTACCGGTAAATAGGTTTGGGTAACGCTCTTTCATAGAGTTCTCGGGTTCCCAAGTAGCTTCTTCCATCCCGTGTTTGAGCCATAACACTTTTACTAACGGAACCCTTTTGTTTCGCAACTTCTTCACTTCACGAGCTAGGATACGAATCGGTTCTTCTTCATAACTCATATCGGCTTGAATTTCAATCTCGGAGGGGTTTATTACATGCGAAGGATCGGATCGAACGTCAAGCATCGAAACATGGAAAACGTTGTGGATCCTTTCGAGTTTAGGGGGTAAAAGCAACCTATACGCTACTGGGCCAACTCGTTCGGAGATCTCATACGGCCCAATGAATCTCGGACTCAATTTGCCCTTACGGCTAAATCTGAGTATCTTTTTCCAAGGTGATACCTTAAGAAACACTTTGTCTCCCACCTGATACTTAATATCTCTTCGTTTTAAATCCGTGTACGACTTCTGACGATCTGATGCTGCTTTCAGACTCTCACGAATTATACTTACTTTTTGTTCAGCATCTTTAATCAAATCCACTCCGAAAATTTTACTTTCACCGAGCTCGGTCCAAAACAATGGTGTACGGCATTTTCGACCATACAAAGCCTCGTAAGGCGCCATCTTAATGCTTGACTGAAAACTATTGTTGTAGCGAATTCAATCAAGGGTAAATCTGTTCCCATGAACCACTAAACTCGAGGATGCAACATCTCAACATATCCTCAAGTATCCGAATTATCCGCTCGGATTGACCATCGGTTTGGGGATGAAAAGCGGTGCTAAAATACGCTTGGTACCCAAAGCTTCTTGCAATTTCTTCCAAAATCGTGAGGTGAATCTCGGATCTCTGTCCGACACAATAGAAATCGGTACCCGTGTAATCTCACAACGAGAAACATACAATTCAGCTAGCTTATCCAATGAAAAATCCGTCGTCACGGGATAAAGTGAGCCGACTTAGTCAATCTATCAACGACGACCCAAATTGCATCTTTCTTACTTGCGACATTGGCAAGCCGGATACAAAATCCATCGTGACTCGTTCCCATTTCCATTCGGTATCATGATTGGTCAAGCAAACCCGTGGGCACTTGATGTTCCGCCTTTACTTGTCGACATACTAAGCACTTCAAACAAAGTTGGAAATGTCTCGTTTCATACCATGCCACCAAACCGGCGTCTCGTGTCATTGTACATTTTCGTACTCCCGGGTGAATTGACATTCGGCTACAATGAGCTTCGCTCGTAATCATAGAAATGAGTTCGAATTTCTTGGGACACACAAACGATTTCGAACCTCAAACAATCGTCATCATCAACTTGAAACTCGATTCCATATTCGAACACATTCACCCGTTTTGCAACCAATTCATCATCGACTTTTTGAGCTTCACGAATTTGATGAGTCAACAAGGGTTTGGCCTTTAATTACGCCACTAGTACATTGTCGGATAGAATGCATAAGTGTACATTCATCGCTCATAAGGCAAACAAGTGATTTACGACTTAGGGCATCCGCAACCACATTAGCTTTCCCGGGTGATAGTCAATGACAAGCTCATAATCTTTTAACAACTCGAGCCAACGTCTTTGTCGCAGATTCAAGTCTCTTTGAGTCATCAAATATTTGAGACTTTTGTGATCCGAATACACATGGCACTTCTCACCAAATAAGTAATGTCGCCATATTTTCAAGGCGAATACGATGGCGACTAATTCAAGATCATGGGTCGGATAATTTTTCTCATGTGGCTTTAATTGTCTCGACGATAGGCCACAACTCGACCTCCTTGCATCAATACACAACCCAACCCAAGTAGGGATGCGTCACTATAAATGACAAACTCTTTGCACGATTCGGTTGCACTAAAAGCTGAGCTTCACCAAATAAGTTTTCAGTTGATCGAAACTTTTCGACATTTTTCCGTCCATTCAAACTTAACATCTTTTGAAGTAGCTTCGTCATGGGTGTGGCTATCATCGAGAAACCTTTACAAACCGTCGGTAGTAACCAAGTCCCAAAAAGCTCGAACCTCGTGAGTATTTCTGAGGCTTCCAGTTAAGTATGGCTGAAATTTTGCTCGGTCGACTCGAATACCGATGCCGATACCACATGACCCAAGAAGCTAACCTCTCTAACCGAACTCACACTTGCTGAACTTAGCATATAACCGCTTATCCCGTAAAATTTGCAACACTAATCTCGTGTGTTCAAGATGTTCGGTCTCATTTCTTGAATAGACCAAGATTTCATCAACGAACAAACTACGAACCGTCCAAATCATCGAAGATCCGATTCATCAAATCCATAAATACCGCGAGGGCATTAGTGAGCCCGAACGGCATCACTAAGAACTCGTAGTGACCGTACCTCGCTCGAAGCGCTTTGGGTACGTCCAATCTCGAATCATAATCGATAATAACCCGACCTCAAATCTATCTTCGAAAACACCGAGGCTCCTTTAGTTGATCGAACAAATCATCAATACGCTGAAGCGGATATTTATTCTTTATCGTTACTTTATTCAGCTGACGATAGTTAATACACAATCTCTTGGTTCCGTCCTTCTTTTTCACAAACAATACTGGTGCACCCCAAGGTGAGAAACTTGGTCGAGCGAAACCTCTATCCGTCAATTCTTGCAACTGAGCCTTCAACTCCTTCAACTCGATTGGTGCCATACGATACGGTGCTATCAAAATTGGTGTAGTCCTGTACAAGCTCAATACCAAACTCTATCTCCCTTGCAGTGGCAAGCCGGTAATTCTTGGGAAAACGTCCGGTATTCACTAACCACCCAAGCGCAGATTCGGGTTTCTTTTCTAACTCTTTGTCACCAAGTACATACGCAAGGTACGCTTCGCACCCCTTTCTTACGTATTTCTGACCCAATATTGACGATATCACAGCTGGCAACCCCTTTAAGTCCGTAGACTCAACTCGGATCATCTCGTTATTTGCGCACCTCAAGTCAACAGTTTTTCTTTTGCAACTCACCACCGCGTCATATACGGTCAACCAGTCCATACCAAGAATAACATCGAATTCATCAAATGGTAAAAGCATCAAATCGGCCAGAAAACAGGATTCTCGGATCATTAGAGGGCATCTCTTACACTTTGTCAACAAGCGCATATTGACCCAAGGGATTTGACACTCGAATTACGAACTCAGTAGACTCAATAGGCAGAGTCTTACTGGATGCTAAAGTCTCATATACATAAGAATGAGTAGAGCCAGGGTCGATTAATGCAATTACATTAGTATCAAAAAGAGTGAAAGTGTGACAGCCCAAAATTGACCCTAGTCGGAAAGTGGTTTCGGGACCGCTAAACCGAGTCACCGAAATGTTTGAACGTAATATTTATTGTCTAGAATATGTAATTATGAATGTGTGAAAATTTCAGGCTTCGATTTAGCCGATAGCATGTGAATTCAGTTAGTAGGACTTGTGTGACACTTTTGAAAAGTGATAGGCTAATCTATAAGGACCTAATAGTGCATGTAGTCAAAGGGGAGGACTTGCATGTCAAATTTCCCCCCTAATAGCTAGTGGCCGGCCATGACAAGAGATTATGGGTAAAAACATGTCATAAAACATGTTGGGACAATGGTGTATGTAAGAAAAAAATAAAATAGTGAGCATGGGAATTTAATAATGAAAGGGAACAAAAAAAAAAGAGAAAAAAATGGTCTCATGCATGCCCATTGCCGTGAGTGTGGAGAAAGAAAGAAGAATTTTTGTTCATCATTTTTCATTTCCTTTGGGCTGAAAATTCTAAGGAAGAAGGAAGGAATTCTTGTTTCATGTTGGTTTGGAAGAGGTTTAGGAGGAGGTTTGGCCATACTTGTACCTAGATTAAGGTAAGTTTGATGTTTTGCCATGAGATTCATGTATATTTTAGTTGCTAGCTTGATGTTCTTGTTAGCCCATGGTTCAAATCTTTGTTATGTCATGGGAATGAAATTCGGCCAAAGTGAATATGGTGTTAATGCCATTGCATGCTAAATATCAAGCTTGATAATGATACATGTGATGGTGGATTGAGGATTCTTAGATTTTCTTTTAGCATTTTTGAATGAGATAACTAAGTTCCTTGTTTAACCATGACCAAATTGAAACGGTATGGTGTTGTGGTATTCGGCCATGTTATATCCATAAGTATGATTCATGCATGTTGCATGGTAAGTAAGATTTAAGCTTTGGATATGTGTATATATTTGGATATAAGCCACTTGAGAATTGACCATTGCACCTACATGAATATATGTTTGCACATGATGAATTGGTATGACATATATACTATTTTAAGGTGTATATTTGCTTGTGATGTTGTTTCGGTTATGAAATAAATGAGAGATGTGTATAGAGCTACAATATGTAATGCGTTAATTAGGAAAATGTATGCTGTTTTTTTTTTGTGTAGTATTAAGTGTAAAATTGGCCTCAACATAGACATGCATATTCGGCCAAAGGAAGTAGATTGGTGTGCATGTATTCGGTTAGAGGCAACCATATTGAAGCCTTATCTTGGCTTAGATTGTTGACCAAATGGGTAATAAGTGAGGATGGTTGCCGAATATACAAACATACATATGCATGTGTAATTGAATTATGAATGTTTAGCAAGAGGGTTAAACTAGTTGATTTATTGATTAAGCTCAAGGAGTTAAAGAAGGAGAATCAAGCAAGGGAAAGACGAAGGTCATCGAGTAGCCGACTTGGACTATTTTACCCAACACAAGGTAAGTCATTAAGCATATATTTGATATTGCTTAAATGATTGTAATATCTATGCAATTGTGTTTAATGAGATGAAATATATACAAATGTATATGTATGAAAAGATGATATTGTTGAACGTAAAAGAGATAGTGAAATGTGTAGGAAGTTTGCTTCGGCACTAAGTGTGCGAGAAATAGATGTGTACGGGGACGAGATTGGCACTGAGTGTGCGAGCTTGTAATGTATGGCACTAAGTGTGCGAGTTTGGACTATATGGCACTATGTGTGCGGGCTTGAATCACATGGCACTAAGTGTGCGTGATTGAGTATTAAGCACAATGTGTGCAAACTCTACACATATCTCCGATTGAACATTTATATGGAGGCGTGACTTCATCGAGATGAGAATGGACAGCGGAAAGAGTAAGTACCTTGAGTTCATGGCTAATAGATGCTATGTTCATGCTCGGGTGGAGTTGGTAAGATTTAAATCTATGTGATGATTTCAATTGCATTCCGTAAATAAGGTATCGTGGAATAGATGAAAGTTCATTTGATTGCATGATTGTTGCGGAAATGAAATGATGTATGGAAATTGCTTCAAATATCCTATTGAACAGTATATGAAATGTAAATGTATGACTTGGTATGAGATTGATCCGAAGATCTAAGGAACTATGGTATAGTTCGGTATGGCTGGAACACTTGGCCTTGTTTCATTATTTCATTTTATGATAATTGTATTAATGGATGGTTATGGAATGCTTATGACTTCTTGAGTTATAAACTCACTCGGTGTTTTCTTGTCACCCATTTTAGGTTTCT
The DNA here is from genome assembly GCF_025698485.1 of Gossypium arboreum. Taxonomy (NCBI): domain Eukaryota; kingdom Viridiplantae; phylum Streptophyta; class Magnoliopsida; order Malvales; family Malvaceae; genus Gossypium; species Gossypium arboreum. The sequence continues at coordinate 48,626,876 of NC_069079.1, forward strand.
TGGACTCGTCTCCTTTTGGGTGTTTGTAAATCACAACGAAGTCATCACACCATGAGCAATTTTGGTATTGTCTTCTTAGTCAACTTAGGAGAACATTTGGCATGTATGGGCTATTTTGTTTTGTTAAATTTTGGGTTGTAAACTTTAAGCCATGTGAAAATGGCCTATGTGGTCGTTTGAGTGGGATGCTAGAATCTATAGCCACGAGTCTTGGAAACCTTAATTTTGATAAGGTGGCCATAATTTGTGTCACGTATGATGGATGATTAGTAAGGCTAAGGAAGTATTCATGAAATTGGCATAGTCTCATCGCATGAATTGCTATGACGGCAGCAGTGATATGAGATCGAAAAATCACTAAAAATAGTAGAAGTGGTATTAATAGCTAAAAAAAAAAATTACGTACTCGAAGCTTGATGGGTCTATTTTCATATGGATGAAACGAAACGACAATATGAGCTGTATTTTAAGAGATATCCAAGATTTCGTGAGACAGGGCCAGAACGGTTTCTGGATTCCCTGTTCCGACTTTGAAAATTCATTATAAATTAACCAGAGATAATTAGGAGTCATACCATATATGTATAAATTCCACTTTGAGTCTAGTTTCTATAGAAACAAACGGTATCAGTATTGAATCCCTACACAGGGAGTTATTCCAGTTGTAACGCACGAAGGTCAGTGTAGTCGACCCCTGTAACATGGGAGACTTTAACTAATAAACTGTACTAATTGGCTTGACAAAAAATTCTAGAAAAATATCTGTAGATGGACATATGAGTCTAGTTTCAGGGAAAAATTACGAAACTGATTTTTGAGTTGTAAAACTCAAGTTATGATTTTTGAAGCGACTAGTACACAGATTGGCAGCTTGTCTGGAAAATTCTCAATAAGTGGTTTGAAGTCTGTTAACACCTCGTGTTCGACTCCGGCGACGGTCTCGGGTTCGGGGTGTTACAGAAAGTACCAGTGATAACATCAGGGAGGATGCTTCCTCTCTTGCACGGATGGCATATGCCCTAGCAGAGTATCTGGTCTCGGATCGAATAGTAGTATCGGTGGCCCCTCTCGACTACCACTCCTACCTCCTCAAATTCTTGGTGGTCTACCTCTAGTCATCATTCCACTAGGTCTTGCACCTTGCATCCTATTCTTCTCATCAAGCTCGTGCAATCTCGAATGAAGTGGTCCTTCAACCGCATCCGTAATGAGCCCTGTTAGTAGACTTACCCCAACATTCACCTATGTGTCTTCTTCCACATTGGGGGCATTCAGTTTCTCTTGACGGTTATTGCCCACACTAGCTACCAAGTAGCTCAGAGTCCGTCGATGGTCGTGCTCTAATGGAAATTCCTGATCGTCCTCGAATTATTAGTGTCCTCCCGAACTTCTTTACAACCGAGAACGGAGCTTTACCCATCGATCTCTTACGATAGTCTTTAGCTTCAAATTTAGCCTTCTTCTTCTCCTTTCCAAGTTCTTCCGCCTTGCGAGCTCGTTCGACTAGCGTTATTTAACTCCTTTATCTCCAAAATACCCACTAGTAGTTTTAAATCTTCATTCAATCCTTCTTCAAATCTTTTGCACATAGCAACCTCATCGGCCACACACTCCAGAGCATACCGACTAAGTCTTACGAACTCATGTTCAGTATTCAAAATCTTGTCATACTACCTTGCTTGAGTTCCAAGAATTCCTTACGCTTTTGATCGATGAACCGTTGACTAATATATTTCTTTCAAATTCGTTTGAAAGAAATCCCAAGTAACTCGCTTCGTTTGGGACTATGGAGATCAAAGTCCTCCACCAATAGTAAGTGAGTCTCGCAACAAGGATATAGCACACTTTAGACATTCATCGGGTGTGCATGATACCATCAAACACCGAATGGTGTTATCAAGCGTAACTCGGCTCTTTCGGCATCATCAAGAACTATGGCCTTGAACTCCTCAGCCCCGCTTCCTAATCAAGTCTACAGGTGGCTTACTCAGCCTCACGGGATCAATAACGATGGCATTACGGGCTCTTGGGGTGGATTATTCAAATTCGGAATTGTTGGACAGCCGGATTGGTTCGGGCGTATATGCGACCCACTCATTCATCATGGTAAAGAAGGCTTGTTTAGCCCCTCACCCTGATTATTCGCAGATGACCGAGGTTCAACAGCGGTGTCCCTTGTGCAGGAGCAACCGCTACACTTTCAACGTCATCCGCCAAGGTTCTCTACACAGGATCCATTTACTAATCAAAACAAAAATTTTAACCGTCAAGTCATCACACATTTAAACATTAACATTAAGGCATGTATAGCTAGACTCATACGTGCTATGGTAGTCCTAGAACCGACTAAACCATAGCTCTGATACCAATAAAATGTAACACCCGAACCCGAGACCGTCGCGAGTCGAACACGAGGTGTTAACAGACTTCAAGCCACTTATTAGAAATTTCCCAGACAGGCAGCCAATCTGCATACGGGTCGCATTAAAAATCATATCTTGAGTTCTGAAACTCGAAATCCAGATCTGTAAATTTTCCCCGAAACTAGACTCATATATGCATCTACAAATTTTTTTCTAGAATTTTTGGTCAGGCCAATTAGTACAGTTTATTAGTTGAAGTCCCCCATGTTACAGGGATAGACTACACTGACCTTTGCGCATTACGACTTGGATATCTCCCTGTACAGGGCTTCAATACTGATGCCGTTTGTTTCTATAGAAACTAGACTCGAAAAGGAATCTGTAAATATATGGCATGGCTTCTAATTATCTCTGGTTAATTCATGATGAATTCCCAAAGTCAAGACAGGGACTCCAGTAACCGTTCTGGCCCTGTCCCGCGAGAACTTAAATATCTCTAAACATACAGCTCATATGGTTGCTTTGTTTCTTCTATATGAAAATAGACTCATCGGGCTTCGATTCCATAATTCATTCATTATTTAATTCCATTTCCCCTATTTTTAGTGATTTTTCAATCTCACGTCACTGCTGCTGCCAGCACCTGTTACTAAAGCAACTATGCCTATTTCATGATTTCCCTTTGATCTAACTAGTGATTCATCATACATGTCACAAATTATGATCATGACTAGCCATACCAAAGGCTAATCATTGTCAAACATCTCCCTACTACACTACTGCCATATCATGAATTTTAACACCAAAATAATCAACCATGGCATATGGCATAAAAATCGAATTACCAAGACTTGCAACTTAACATTAGAGAACTAAATCCAACCGAACATTTATGCCATTTTCGCATGGCTAAAAGTTTACATACCAAAGTTCAACAAAGCATATTAGCCTATACATGCCAAAATGTTCTCCTAGACCGACTACAAAAAAAGATACCAAAAGTTGCTAGCCGGTGTGATGACTTTGATGACGATCACGAGCACGCAAAAGGACGAGTCCAAGAAACCTAAAATAGGCGACAAGCAAACACCGAGTGAGTATATAACTCAGTAAGCCATAAGCATTATATTGCCGTTCAGTAATAATATATCATAAGAGAAAATAATTAATGCGGATTAAAATCCTCCATCCACACCCAAACGTGCTATAATTCCTTAGGCATTTCGGTTTGATCTCATACCAAGCCCTACTTTGATATTTCATACATTACACCATATGACATTGCATGCATTTATCTTCAAGTATAATCACCACATAGGTCAAGACTTACCAAGCTAAATTCCAAATATAAATAAAATGTATATTCCTCATGAGCTCAAGGTGTTTACTCGCATCATGTCCATGATTGACTCGGTAAGGCCGCACACGTAGAGCATGTATGTTCATTTGAGGATGTGTAATAAGCCCGCACACTTAGTGCTTAATAGTCGAACTCGCACACTTAGTGCTATATAATCAAACTTGCACACTTAGTGCTATACAATTTGAACCCGCATACTTAGTGCCAATTTGTGATCATAAATGTTTACACCCGCACACTTAGTGCCAAAACCAATAACTCAATACATCTCACCTCTTTTCTTTCCATTCAATACTTTCATCACCACATACATACATGTATATATATATATTTATCATTCCATTCAGCATCATTACTTGGACATTACGACCATTTAAATTAGTACAAAATAAGTGCTTAATGACTTACCTTATATTGGATGAAATGATTCCCAATCGACTACTCGATTATCTTTGCTTTGCCTTTGCTTGATTCTCCCTCTTTGATGTTTTGATCTAAAATGAATACATTTAGTAGTTTAATCTTCTTGCTGGATTTTTATGTGTATAATTTAATGGTTTTCACCCCATTTCACAACTATCCTTGTTCAAAATATCAAAACCTCAACCAATATTCGATTAATGCTTCAAGGTCAAATGTATTGTCACCATTAAGTTAATCTAGTCTCAAGTATTTTTAATCCTAATATACAACATCATGAATCAACTCAACCTTATAGGCCAATATTACTCCTACAATCGATTGTAAAGAGTTAACAAAGAAAATATATTTTCACAAACATATACACCCATATGGCCGATTATACCAAATCAAGTTTAACCTTACTTATCTCAAAATTTTCATTCCATACTATCATCCCCATGACATAGCAAAGTTTTGAACCATGGACTAATTAGAACTAAAACTAGCAACTAAAAACATGCATGAATCTCATGGCACAACATCAAACATACCTTAATCTAGATACAAGGATAGCCAACCTCTTCCTAATCCTCTTCCAAACCAACCATGAGCAAGAACCCTTTCTTCTCCTTGGGATTTTCGGCCAAAAGGATGAAAAAAGATGAACAAATTTTTGTTTTCTTTCTCACCTTCTGAGGGGGGAGGGGGAGAAGCCTTCACACACACATTTTTTCTCATTTTTTATTGCTCATGCACCTTATTTTATTTATTCCAACATAAAACACTCACCCAACATGTTTCATGACATGTTTTGCCCATGATTCCTTGTCATGGCCGGCCACTAGCACTTGGGGGAATTTGACATGCAAGTCCTCCTTTTGACTACATGTACTATTAGGTCCTTATAGATTAGCCTATCATTTTTCAAAAGTGTCATACAAGTCCTACTAACTGAATTCACATGCAATCGACTAAACCGAAGCTTGAAATTTTCACACATTCATAAATACATATTCTAGACAATAAATATTACGTTCAAACATTTCGGTGACTCGGTTTAGCGGTCCCGAAACCACTTCCCGACTAGGGTTAATTTTGGGCTGTCACACGAGTAGTCTTATATACAATTTGGGGGTAGTTCTTACCATCCGAACTTGAGGGTAGATAATTATTTTTCGGGCTCGTCAGGCTATGCATATCAGTCGGAGATTCTCGGTTTCAATTCTGATCATTCGGAGCTGAGATCATCGAAGATGTTTGAAATCTTCAGCTTATTACTACCCTAATACTCCACCCCTCTTGGGCAAACCTTTGGGATATATGATTTTTTTAGTATGTTTAGCACACTCCAAGGTTCGTTAATGGGTGCTATGAACGATGTCCAGGGTGTAACACCCCTTACCCGTATCCAACGTCAGGACAGGGTTCGGGGCGTTACTGGACTTAAACATTCACAACATGCAAAACCGAGCTACAAAATTTTCAACAAAAATTAAAACATCTTGAACACATGCATATCGTCCCTTATATAGGTCTTCGAAACCTATAACATACATTGGGGTGGTTCGGGACTAAACCAAGAACTTTGAAAATCTTTAGGCAACTTAACTAATTTTCTTGCTTCGGAGAGTCACACGCCCGTGTGGATTGGGTCGTGTGGTCCATTTCAAGGTTATTTTCCAAGCCAATTGTCAACCTTAATTACCTATATACACTTATACATTTTCATAGCAATTGACATGGCATATTTGAGTAATTATATATTCACAATCAAGACACAAGCATGGCATTCTTACAACAACACATAACATATTGTAACACTCCTAACCCGTATCCGTTGCCGGAATAAGGTTATGAGGTATTACTTGACTGAACAAAACTTCTATAAGGTCAAAGATATTTACCAGAAAAAAATTATCAACAATGCAACCTGTCTCATTGATTTTTCATAAGAGCTCTTATAAATTTCCAAAATGACTAACTATCAAAACATAACCGAATATCTAATAACAAATTAACTACTATCAAGTTATAACTAAAACATTTCAACACATTAGTTCAATTATAAGGCTTCTCTAAACAAAATAAGCGAGCCATCTTCGCATGGCTATAATGTATACAAAGGCAAAATATCATTCTACCTATAGTCTATCCTATACATGCCTTAAATCATGATGATATACCATCTTCTCAACTCACATAATGACTCGATAGTGTGATGATATCTCCGGCTCTTCCAACTCGAACTAAAGGATAAACCTATAAGGAATGGAAAAGAGAACACGGAGTAAGCTTCAATACTTACTAAGTTTTAAGCAATGCAAACAATTAATTTACTTATAGCTCGATTATTTCAAATTTTCAAGAAATCATTCCTAGGTAATTGCCATTTCGGCCAAGTATCCATGAACATAATGCATATTTAGCAAATTCACCTCACTTGAATCTGAACTCAATTAAAACCAAATATTGAAATCACAAATAAGATCATAAGAACTCGAAAAGTATCTCATTAACTAGTTTTAACCATGTTTGCAACAAAATCACAAATTCACTACAAGCTGTTTTCTTGAGCAACAGTCACTAAATTATTTATAACTGGAGATAAGAAACTCCAAATAAAGTGCTGTTAATTTTTCCTGAAAATAGACTTATATATATTCCATCCATAAAATTTTCAGAATTTTTGGTTTGACCAATCAATACCATATTTTTATTGAAGTTTCCCCTGTTTCACTGTTTGACCATTCTGATCACTCTTCACTAAAAATCAATTTTCTCATTATATAGAATTCGAAATATGTTATCGTTTACTTAATTTGAAACTAGACTCATTAAGGAGTCTAAGAATATAAATTTTATCTTATAATCATCATTGTACAATTTGCAATGATTTTCTAAAGACAGAACAGGGGATTTCAAAGTCATTTTGACTCTGTCTCACTCCACTTCAAATATCTCATTATCTAAAATTCTTTTGCGTACATGGTTTCTTTTATAAGAAACTAGACTCATTAAGATTTAATTTCATAATTTATTCATCTTCTAATTCAATTTCCACAATTTATGGTGATTTTCCAAAATCACGCTACAGTTGCTGTCCCAAGCAGATTTATTACAAATTTGCTCTTTCACACATTCCTTGCATTCAAATTATCTAAACATGTATATCATGTCATTCAAGATCGAACTCATATAACAAAGGCATTAAAATGCTTCACTATCAGCTTTAGTTCAATTGAAATGAATGAAATACAATATCATATTCACATTTAATTTTCCAAGATCGTAATCACCTAAAAATAAAATCATATACTTCCACAAACCTTTCCACAAGGACCAAGTGTTTATATTTGAATATAAACATAGAATCACTTCACATAACTTTACATATTTACCGAATATATCACAATCACATTTATAGTCATAACACTTATTCACAGATGCATCACTTTATATATTTATAATTTAATTCAAATCAAAATCGCATACGAGTACATGATACATACCTGGCCAACTTAATATGTAATACACTTTCAATTTGTCAACTTAGTGTAGGATCTTGTAATTGTATACTTTTATCAAATTCATCGGCACTTGGCCCACTAGGTATAAAACCCGAAATTATATTATCAGCACAAAGCCTGCGGGACTTTAACCGGATACATTTCAAAGACGAAGCTGCGGGACTTTGGCGGATACATTTCAACCTGAAGCTCGCAAGACTTTGGCGGATACATTTCAAAGACGAAGCTCGGGACTTTAGTCCGGATACATTTCCAGCACGAAGCCTGCGGGACTTTGGCTTGGATATATTTCCAACACGAAGCCTGCGGGGCTTTAGCCCGGATACATTTTCAGTGTCTTGCATATTTATTCACATGTTAACACATTTCACATAACATTTCACATTAGCAATTTAATTGCTTCATTCGAATATAAGCACAAAATGTACACCTACCTTTTAACTTTCGATTCAATAATCATACACAAGGAACGCATAATCTTTTCATTATCCTAGTTTCACTTTTAATAACCATTCGACTATATGCCATATTCACAAATTATTTCACACACAACCTCGATCAAGTAGGAACAATAGTCACAATTCATCTATTATACAAATATCCCATTCTTTGACTTTGTTTCATAATAGCTATTCTGTCACCACATATATACCATTCAATTCACATTCGACTTTATACAAACAAGTACAATAAAATTGTATACACGTATTACACACTTTCACATCATCACTTAATAGTCATTCGGCCACATTATATACATAAATCATCCATTTCATATTCGACTTTATAGCGAAATTCAATATACTTATTGCAATTCGAACTTGTAAACGTCAAATAATTACTTATCATATTATATAATCTTAAGCGCAGAAAATCAAATATAATTACTTAAGGACTTACCTCGGAAGGCGATAATCGAACGAGACAACTAATCGACCATTTTGATTTTCCCCGATCCAAATCCAATTCTACTTTTGCCAATCTAATTAATATCAAAATTAACTCACTTATTCAACATTTCATTAAATTTTATCTAAAGACACATAATTTGGGCATTTTGCATTTTATCCCTAACATTTCACATTTTACAATTTAATCCCTATTTCAAAATAACACAAATTACTCAAAATTTCATCAAACCCATGTTAGGCCGAATTTACCTTAGGTCTCTAGCAACCCATTTCTTTTATTTATTTCATGTTTTGACCCCTCAATTTACAAATTTCTAAATTTAGTCCTTAATACACATTTTTATCAAAATCACTTAATCAAACATGAAAATCAAACATCAAAGATTTATTACTCATCATCAAACAACAAGATACTCAAACATTCAATAATGGCATCATCCAAATACTTTAACAATTTTAAAATTAGAGGTACAGCCACTAGATTACGAAGCAACGATCTCAAAAACGTAAAAATTATTAAAACCGAGACGACATGGACTTACATGCATGAACAACCATGGCGAACCTTCAAAGCTTTGAGAACATTATTTTCTTTCTCACATTCGCTATTGATGAAGATGATAGCATGTAATTTGGCTTTTGTTTTATTTTATTTTATTATAATTACCAAATACCATATTTAACCTTAATATACATTAATAATTTCCATTATACCAAGCCATGGAATTCCACTACCAACAATTATAGAATAATTACCACTTAAGGACTCCCACTATTTAATTCCATAGCTATTTAATATCTTTAACTTATAGAACACAACTTTTACGCTTATGCGATTTAGTCCTTTTTGCTTAATTAACTATCAAAACAATAAAATTTTTCAACGAAACTTTAATATCATCTTATTGCCATTCGTAAATATTTATAAAAATATTTACGACTGGGTTATAGAAATGAGGTCTCGATACCTCATTTTCTAAACCCACTTGACCTTAGGGTCATACCACTTGAGCTTAATAAATCGCTTATAAAACAAAAATCACAATATCAAAAACCTTTTTTAAACTCGCAATTAACTCATAAATATTAAATATAATATTTACAAACCTACTCATCGGATTTAGTGGCCCCGAAACCACTGTTCTGATTAACCCTAAAAATGGGTTGTTACACATATTACCAACCATGCATGGCAAACAAGCATATATTTGGCCACTAAAGACCAATATATTTGGCCAAATTATAATAACACATGTTATAAAACTAGGTCCCTATACATGCCACCCACTTGATAATTCTAGCATATGTGTTTATATTGTCAAGGTGTTAGCTTGATAGTGTGATGCTGCCTCCGACGATCTCCAACCCCGAGTTAGCCTGACAACACTAAAAGAAATAGAAAGGAGGCGGTAAGCTTTATGCTTAGTAAGCTCGCATGAAAATAATAAGCAATTTACTAACATGCTTTCCATAGTAAAACTATCTCAATTGTACATTTACACATGTTCTGGTTAAGCTGTTTTCTTAAGTCACAGTAACTAAATCATTTATATCTGGAGCTAAGAAACTCAAAATTAAGATCCGTAAATTTTCCAAAAAATTAGACTCATATATATTTCCACCATTAAATTTTCATAATTTTTGGTCTAGCCAATAAATACAGTTTATTATTTAAAGTCTCCCCTATTTTGCTATTTGACAGCTTCGACCATTCTTCACTACAATTTAATTATCTTTTGCTCCCAAATTCAAATGAGTTTCTCGTTTCTTTCTTCTAAAAATAAATCCAATAAGGAATCCAACCATATAAATTATGTTCCTTAACTATTTTTGTACAATTTTTAATGAGTTTTACAATTCAGAACAGGGGATCACGAAGTCAGTCTGAACCAGTCTTACAAAAATATAAATATATCAAAATACAGAATTCCTTTGTTTGCTATATTTCTTTTATATGAAAATAGATTCAATAATATTTAATTCCATATCTCATTCCACTTCTAGTTAAACTTATACTAGTTTTGGTGATTTTTCAAAGTCACTCCCCTGCTGCTGTTTTAGACTATTTATCCCAAATTTCATTCCTTCACTAAAATTTCTTATTATCAACTTTCAAGATAATACTTATCCATATTCATATTATCAAAAATTTCAATCACATATCTAAATCATAATTCAAAACTCATATATTCATATTCCGGTATTATCCCATATTTTTTTTTTCACATTAAATTTCATTTAGCAAACTTGTTTCTCCTGGTGAACACTTCAGAAAGTAACAATATCCGGTGATTTTATCACATAACTCCACACTATTGGGCTAACATGTAATTGTGGCATATGCACTTAGCACCACTTTTCAAATTAACATGTATAATCGTGGCATATCCACTTAGCACCACGTTACATGTATCAATATGTGTAATCGTGGTATATCCACTTAGCACCACGTTACACGTATAACCGTGGTATATCCACTTAGCACCACGTTTTTCCATTCCGAAGGTTCAACCGAGATTTCCTCATTTAATCTCAATTCATCAACCACAAATCATCATTTGTGTCCATTAATTGAACAATACTAAAACTTATTTCATTTGTGCACTCTTTACAAGTCCATTGCATTTCACATGTCAAACATGTACTCATGAGTTTCGAGTACATACTTGTGCTATCTCTTAGCACAACCACTCATGCAAACAGGATAATCATATGCAAGATCTCATATTCTCGGTAATCACCCATTTCTTTTAAATATCATATTCCATCAAATTTCTATTAACATCAAATTCAATACAATTATAACAAACTATATTTCATGTATATCAATAATAACATGAATAATAGGCTTATTAAATCACACAAACTTACCTCAGATCCAGAAATGGCAATTTACCATTCTAGTCCATAACCTTGTATTTTCCCGGTTTAAGCCCAAATCTCAATTTCCTTGATCTATAATATCACATTTAGCCTAATAATTAGTCACACTATTCATATGGGTCTAAAAATCATATTTTTATAAATTTTCATTTTGACCCCTAAACTTTTGCATATTTGCACTTTTTTCCCAAGGTTCGGAAATTAAGCTTCTTCCTATTTTCTTATGTTTTATGACATGCTGATCATTTTTCCCTTCTATAGCAACTTCAAATTCTCACTCTAACATGTACATATGAACATTAGGTATTTTTACCGATTATGTCATTTTACTCGTTTTCACGTAAAACCGCTTAGCAAAAGTTGTTTAACACAATTTCAAGCTTCATACTCTATCATTAAACATCAAAATACATGCATATCATTGATGGGTAAATTTTTAAACATAAATCCTAGCTCAAAATAATGTAACCCTTTGTCTAGAACAAGCTCAAAAGTCAACGGAAGAACTTCCTATGTTGACAAATCACGCAAGACAGGGAACTCATTTCCCCAAATATGCAATGTGCATTTCAGAGTGTACACATCATTGATATATTGCTCAGCATTGATCAAGGTGCGAGCACAAGCTGCAATGACGTGCGTATAAGGGTAACAAAGTGTCTGTAACTTCCCGCATCACACCGTCTATTCTAGAGATCAACTGCGTAGGACTTAGGTGGGATACTGAGTCAATGGTTTATGGACTCCATAACTCAAAAAGTTTGTAACCGTAAAGAATATATTTATACATTCATCGACCCCATTCTCTAATGGTTCACATCCATTGCCTTCCTGGTTTCATTGATAAACGCATGTCCCGCCTCCATCTGGTTTACTTGTTTCAACCCCATTCTTGATATTACAGTTGTCAGCCTGTAGAACATAACTGAGAAAATAGATGAAATTGATAGATGTCATGTTCACTTCAAGATGGAGTGAACCACCTCTGCCAGGTTGGTGGTCATATGACCATATCGAGACCCGTCATTGAAAATTTGAGCCCATTGCCACGGCTCTATAGTACCCAACCATTCTTAAAAAGGAGTACCATTTCACTGTGCATATCACCCTCAAACCTAGATAGGCTTTGCCTGAAATGATGTTGTTCTATTTAGTGCGTTGCATATGTATTTTGAAAAGACAGGTTACCTTTTTGAATTAATTTTTGAAAGTATTAAGAACATTTAAAAACTATGTTGAAATCAAAATTTACCTATGCTCACTATTTGTTTCCAACAGTCTGCATTCTTGTAGTCTTGATGGAAGTTAGAGGTGATGTGTCGGATACAGTAAACAGATCTTTATGGAACACCAGAATGCCTAATCTTGGGAATTAGTTCCTTTGATCTATAGGATATGATGCAAATATGGTCATCTCTAACAATATACATCTGTAAGTTTGTCAGAAAGAATTCCCATGATTTTGTGTTCTCAGACTCCATAATGGCAAACACTATCATGATCAAGTTTCGATTCCTATCTTGTACAACCGTAATAAGTAGGATCTGCGTATACTGTTCGTATAGCCAAGTTCCATCAACCTGCAGAAGCGGATTGTAGTAAGGAAAGACCCGCAGGCAAGTATGGATCAAATGTCTAGAACATTCGTTGGAAAATTCTTCTTCTCGATTATAGTTGGTTGCCCAGGCTATAATAAGGTCATGTCTGTAACTCATAGCCCCTAGCATGTACTCTAGCATAACGACTATCCACCCATGTAGTTCATTGTACGACACATCCCAATCTCCAAACAACTTCTCATTGATCATCTATTTAGCTATCTATGCTTTTTGGTATCACATTTGGTACTGGAATCATTCTTGCATTTTGACAATCAGTACCGAAACAAGAATGGTTGGCATGTCCTTCACCACTGACATGATGTAGTTGCAGATAGTTTAGCATCAAGTTTGCAATAATCTTGCATTATACATGTAGATAGCTTTATCATCAAGTTTGCAGTAATCTTGCATTATACATGTAGAAGTGCATGTTTGAGGCCCAACTAATTTTTGAATCTCCCACATTTGTGACCTCTAGATAAATGCTACTCGTACCCGCTAATTGCACCCTTCTATCAACCTCCAACACTCCTCAATATAAAATGTTGGTTTAGACATAATGACTTTGTAGTCAATTGGCACATATATGCTATACCACTTAATGGCAGATACTCAATCTTCCTTGGTCGCCAATTTTTGGCCTATGAACAACTCCTCATGTTCGGGATATGCAACTAATCTGTGAGCAGGTAGTATATTGAGGTACTCCAGGAACTTGGATACATGTGTTGTATTAGGATCTACAACCGACATGCGGGCCTCAAGATTATTATGTATGAAAATGCCTCGACTCAGGTTTCCGACTGAAGACACGTTAACATTTCCACCGTCATTTGCGCCTTCGTTGTCAATATCATCTAGGACCTTGTCTAGATTAGCGCCACTATAATCTTCAACTTTGTGATTAGAAGGACCATTATTATCATATCTATCATTGCCAACCGCATCGGTCTCAATCACCACCAGATATATTTGTAAACGGGGACTCGAGTTAAGGTTCTCAAACGTAGTTGGATCATTAGGATTGTGACATCCCTAAATTGACCCTAGTCGGAAAGTGGTTTCGGGACCACTAAACCGAGTCATAATAATAATTAACCATCATAATTGATGCTCATTATATGCATATATGCATGTGTGAAAATTTCATGTTTGGATTTTGTTAATTGTAAGTGAATTTTTATCAAATAGGACTTATGTGAGAAAATTTAGAAATGTGCTAGGCAAATGTAAGGTGGCCTATTAATACATGTGGGAAAGTGTTGTCCTTGCATGTCAAATTAGCCAAAATGAAGCATGATGGTCGGCCATGCTATGAGTGGAAACATGTTGCCAACATGTTTAGTTAGTGGATTATGTAGGAAGAATAAAGAAATGAAAAAAAAGAGAATATGAAGAAAAACAAAGAAAAGAAAAAAAAGTGTTCATTCTCTCATTTTTCTCCTTGCTTGGCGAATGTACTAAGAAGAAAGGGGAAAGCTTGAGAAAATCAGCCATGGGAGTTTGCTAGACTAAGCTCAAGAAGCTCGAGGTGGAGAAACAAGCAAGGGCAAAGGAAAGAACATCGAGTAGCCGAGTTGGAACCATTTTGCCCAACACAAGGTAAGTCATTAAGCACATATGTTTGATATTGCTTAAATGATTGTAAAATCTATGCAATTGTATCTAATGGGATGCTATATATATATATATATAAATGAAATTGTATGTGTATGGAGTGATGACAATTGTTGAATGTAAAAGAAATAGTGAAATGTGTAGAAAGTTTGCTTTCGGCACTAAGTGTCTTGGCAATACGTGTGTACGGTGACGAGATTGGCACTAAGTGTGCATGCTGGAAATATATGGCACTAAGTGTGCATGCTGGAAAAAATACTGACCTTTGGGTGTGCGAGCTCGAAGGGTATGGCACTATGTGCGGGCTTAAATTGCGTGGCACTAAGTGTGCGAAATCGAGTATTAAGCACGTGTGTGCGTACTCTATATATATGGAGGTGTGTCTCCATCGAGTTGAGTATGGACAGCGGATCGGATAAGTACCTCGAGCTCATGACGAATAGAAAATACGTTCATGCTCGGGGTTGAATTTGGTAAACCTTAAATCTATGTGATGATTGAAATTGTATGATTGTGGTGGAAATGAGTTAGTGTGTGTAAATTCTTCAAATATCTTGTTGTGTAGAATATGAAATGTGGATGTATGACTTGGTATGAGATTGGACCAAAAGGTCCGAGGAATTATGGTATAGATTCGATATGGATGAGTACCTAACCTCGTTTATTGTTCATGTTGTAGTAACTTTATCAGTGGATTGATGAATGCTTATGACTTACTGAGTTATAAACTCACTCGGTGTTTTCTTGTCACCCATTTTAGGTCTCTCGGACTCGTATTGTTTGCGTGATCGGAACCGTCGTTGAAGTCATCACACCGGCTGAAATATTTTGGTATTGTCTTCGTTGTTGAAGAACATTTGGCATGTATAGGCTATTATATTTTGTTGAACTGTGGGTTGTAAACTTTATGCCATGTGAAAATGGCCTATGTGGTCATCGAGTGGGATGCTAGAACCTATAGCCACGAGTCTTAGAAACTTTAATTTTGATAAGGTGGCCATAATTTGTGTCATGTATGATGGATGATTAAGGCCAAGGAAAGATTCATGAAATTGGCATAGTCTACTGCAGTAACTGTTGCGGACAGCAGCAGTGAGGTGAGATTGAAAAATTACTAAAAATAGTAGAAGTAGAATTAAATAGTGAATAAATTATGCAATTTAACCTTGATGAATCTACTTTAATATGGATGGAACGAAACGACCATATGAGCAGTATACTAAGAGATATTAAAGTTCTCGTGAGACAGGGCCAGAACGGTTTCTGGGTCCCCTGTCGTGACTTTGAAAATTTACTATAAATTATCCAGAAAGAATTAGAAGTCATGCCTTATATTTTCAGATTCTATTTTGAGTCTAGTTTCATTAGAAACAAACGAAACCAGTATTAAAGCCCTGTACAGAGAGATATTCAAGTTTTAACGCGCGAAGGTCAGTGTAGTCGACTCCTGTAACATTGGTGACTTTAACTAATAAACTGTACCAATTGGCCCAACCAAAAATTCTATAAATAAATCCATGGATATATATATGAGTCTAAATTCAGGGAAAATTTACAGAATCAGTTTCCGAGTTTTGAAACTCGAGATATGATTTTTAAGGCGACAGTGACGCAGTTAGCTAGCCTGCCTAGAACAGCAATCAGATTTCACAAAGAGAGAAATAAGGGAAGTAAGCCCGGTAACACCACGTGTTCAAATCCGGTGACGGTCACAGGTTTGGGGTGTTACAATTTTATTAGTATCAGAGCTATGGTTTAGTCGGTTCTAGGACTACCATAGAGCGTGTGAGTCTAGCTATACATGCCAAATTGTTAGTGCTTAATAATGTGATGACTTGACGGTTGAAATTTTTGTTTTGATTAGCGATGGAACCCGGGATAGAGACCCTTGGCGGATGACGTTGAAAGTGTAGCGGCTGCTCTGCGCAAGGGACACCGCCTGTTGAGCCTCGGTCATCCGCGAATAATCAAAATGAAGGGGCGAAACAAGCCTTCTTCACCATGATGAATGAGTGGGTCGCAGAAGATGCCCGAACTAATCCTACTGTCCAACCATTCCGAATTTAAATAGTCCACCCCAAGAGCCCGTGATGCCATCGATTCTTCGATCCTGTGAGGCTGAGTAAACCACACGTGGACTTGATTAGGAAGCGTGGGGCGAGGAGTTTAAAGCCATAGTTACCGATGATGCCGAAAGGGCAATTACGCTTGATAACACCATTAGAGTGTTTGATGAACTGTCATGCACACCGATGAATGTCTTAAGTGTGCTATATCTTTGTTACAAGACTCACCTACTATTGGTGGAGGACCTTGATTTCCATAGTCCCAAAGGAACAAGTTACTTGGGATTTCTTTCAAAGCAATTTGGAAGAAATATATTAGTCAACGGTTCATCGATCGAAACGTAAAGAATTTTTGGAGCTCAAGCAAGGCCGTATGACAAGATCTGAATCTGAACATGAGTTCGTAAGACTTAATCGGTATGCTCGGGAGTGTGTGGCTGATGAGGTTGCTATGTGCAAAAGATTTGAAGAAGGATTGAATGAAGATTTAAAGCTACTAGTGGGTATTTTGGAGATAAAGGAGTTCGTAACACTAGTCGAACGAGCTCGCAAGGCGGAAGAACTTGGAAAGGAGAAGAAGAAGGCTGAATTTGAAGCAAGAGATTATCGTAAAAGATCGTGAGTAAAGCTCCGTTCTCGACCGTAAAGAAATTCGGGGAGGACACTAGTAAGTCGAGGCGATCGGGAATTTCCATCGAGCCCGACCATTGACGGACTCCGAGCTACATCGGTAGCTAGTGTGGGCAATAATCGTCAAGAGCGACTGAATGCCCCCAATGTGGAAGGCGACACCTAGGTGAATGTTGGGGTAAGTCTGTTAACAAGCCTTATTACGGATGTGGTTCAAGGACCACTTCATTAGAGATTGCACGGAACTAGATGAGAAGAATAAGATGCAAGGTGCAAGATCTAGTGGGGCGACAACTAGAGGTAGACCCCGAGGATTTCGGGAGGTAGGGTGGTAATCGAGAGGAGCCACCGATACGGTACTGTTCGATCCGAGACCAGCGCTCCTGCTAGAGCATATGCCATCCGCGCACAAGAGGAGGCATCCTCCTGACGTTATCACCGGTACTTTTACTCTCTTTGATACTAGTGTGATTGCATTGATTGACCCGGCTCTACTCATTCATATGTATGTGAAACTTTAGCATCCAAAGAAGACTCTACCGTTGAGTCTCTTGAGTTCGTAATTCAGTGTCAAACCCTTTGGGTCAATACGTGCTCGTTGATAAAGTGTGCAAGAGATGCCCCTAATAATTCGAGAATCTGTTTCCTACCGATCGATGCTTCTACCATTTGATGAATTTGATGTTATTCTTGGTATGGATTGGTGACCGTACATGATGCAAGGTGGATCGCAAAGGAAAACCATTGATTTGAGGAGTGCAAATAATGAGGTAGTCCGAGTCGAGTCTCTTGATTTAAAAGGAGTGCCAGCGATAATATCTTCTATGACCGCTCGGAGGTATGTGAAAAAGGGGTGTGAAACATACCTTGCGTATGTGTTTGAAAGTAAAGAGACGGAAAAGAAACTCGAATCGGTGCCAATGGTTTGTGAGTATTTAGATGTTTTTCCGGAGGAGTTACCGGGATTGCCACCGGTTCGAGAAGTGGAATTCGGCATCGAAGTTGTACCGGGTACTACACCGATCTCAATAGCTCCGTATCGTATGGCATTAACGGAGTTAAAGGAATTGAAGGTTCAATTGCAAGAATTGACGGATAGAGGTTTCGCTCGACCGAGTTTTTCTCCATGGGGCGCAAAGATTGTTTGTGAAAAGAAGGACGGAAGCATGAGGTTGTGCATCGACTATCGTCAACTCAATAAAGTGACGATAAAGAATAAATACCGTTGCCACGAATTGACGATTTGTTTGATCAATTAAAGGGAGCCTCGGTGTTTTCAAAGATAGATTTGAGGTTGGGGTACTATCGGTTGAGGGTCCGAGAATCGGACATACCCAAAACCGCTTTTAGAACGAGGTACGGTCACTCTGAATTCTTGGTGATGCCGTTTGGGCTCACTAATGCCCTACGGTGTTTATGGATTTAATGAATAGAATTTTCAGGCCATACTTGGATCGGTTCGTAGTTGTATTTATAGATGACATTTTGGTCTATTCGAGAGATGAAACGAACATCTTGAACACCGAGGCTAGTGTTGCAAATCTTACGAGATAGGCAGTTATACGCAAAGTTCAGTAAATGTGAATTTTGGTTGAAAGAGGATAGCTTTTTGGGGCACGTGGTGTCCGCATCGGGTGTCAGGGTGGACCCGAACAAAATTTCGGCCATAGTCGATTGGAAACCACCAAGGAATGTTACCGAAGTTAGGAGCTTTTTGGGGCTTGCCGATTATTACCGACGATTTGTAAAGGTTTCTCAATGATAGCCACGCCAATGACGGCTTCTCCAAAAGGATGTTAAGTTCGAATGGACGGAGAAATGTCGAAAAGTTTCGATCAACTGAAAACTTATTTGACTGAAGCCCCAATTCTAGTGCAACCCGAATCGGGCAAAGAGTTTGTCATTTATAGTGACGCATCCCTACTTGGGTTGGGTTGCGTATTGATGCAAGAAGGGCGAGTTGTGGCATATTCGTCGAGACAATTAAAGCCACATGAGAAAAATTATCCGACCCATGATCTCGAATTGGTCGCCATCGTATTCGCCTTAAAGATATGGCGACATTACTTATTTGGTGAGAAGTGTCATGTGTATTCGGATCACAAAAGTCTCAAATATTTGATGACCCAAAGAGACTTAAATCTGCGACAAAGCGATGGCTCGAGTTGTTAAAAGATTATGAGCTCGTCATTGATTATCCCCGAAAGGCTAATGTGGTTGCGGATGCCTTAAGCCGAAATCACTTTGTTGCTTCTGACGATGAATGTACACTTGTCTATCCTACCCGACAATGTGTTAGTAGTCGAATTAAAGGCCAAACCATTGTTGGCTCATCAAATTCGGGAAGCTCGAAAAGTTGAGGAGTTGCTTGCAAAGCGGGTGAGTGTGTTCGAACAAGGAATCGGAGTTTCAAATTGATGATGACGATTGTTTGAGGTTCGAAGTCGTCTGTGTGTTTCAAAGAATTCGGGACTTATTTCGATAATTACGAGCGAAGCCTATTGTAGCCGAATGGCAATCCACCGGGAGTACGAAGATGTACAACGATTTGAAACGTCGGTTTTGGTGGCATGGTATGAAACGAGACATCTCGATTTTGTTTGAGATGTTTAATATGTCAACAAGTGAAAGCGGAACATCAAGTGCCTTGAGATTACTTCACCGATCACGATACCCGAGTGGAAATGGGATCGAGTCACAATGGACTTTGTATCCGGACCGCCATTGTCACTAGTAAGAAGGATGCGATTTGGGTCGTTGTAGATAGATTGACTAAGTCGGCTCACTTTGTCCCGTGACGTCGGATTTTCAATGGACAAACTAGCCGAATTATACGTTTCTCGATTGTGAGACTACACGGGTGCCTATTTCCATCGTGTCGGATAGAGATCCGAGATTTACCTCGCGATTTTGGAAGAAGTTGCAAGAAGCTTTGGGTACCAAGTTGCATTTCAGACCGCTTTTCACCCCCAAACCGATGGTCAATCCGAACGGATAATTCAAATACTCGAGGATATGTTGAGATGTTGCATCCTTGAGTTTAGTGGTTCATGGGAGCAGTATCGCCTTTGATTGAATTAAGCACAACAATAGCTTTCAATCAAGTATTAAGATGGCGCCTTACGAGGCTTTATACGGTCGTAAATGCCGTACCCCATTATTCGGACTGAACTTAGTGAAGGTAAATTCTTGAGGTTGATTTGGTTAAGGATGCCGAGCAAAAGTTCGAGTAATTCGTGAAAGTTTGAAAGTCGCCGGATCGCCAAAAGTCGTATCTGGATTTGAAAAGAAAAGATATTGAATATCAAGTTGGAGACAAGGTCTTTCTCAAAGTTTCACCTTGGAATAAGGTGCTTAGATTTGGTCGTAAGGGCAAATTGAGTCCGAGGTTCATCGGGCCATATGAAGTATCTGAACGAGTTGGGCGATCGCATATCGATTAATTTTGCCCCGAGCTCGAAAAGATTCACAACGTTTTTCATGTCTCGATGCTTGACGATATAGGTCGATCCATCGCACGTAATTGCTCCATCCGAGATTGAGATTCACCTAATTTGAGCTATGAAGAGGAACCGGTTCGCATTATGAGGCGTGAAGTAAAAGAATTGCGCAATAGGAAAATCCCGTTAGTGAAGGTGTTGTGGCATAAACACGGAATGGAAGAAGCCACTTGGGAACTTGAAGACTCTATGAAAGAGCGATACCGAGCCTATTTATCGGTAAGATTTTTCGGGACGAAAATTTCTTAAGTGGGGAGAGTTGTGACATCCCTAAATTGACCCTAGTCGGAAAGTGGTTTGGGACCACTAAACCGAGTCATAATAATAATGAACCATCATAATTGATGCTCATTATATGCATATATGCATGTGTGAAAATTTCATGTTTGGATTTTGTTAATTGTAAGTGAATTTTTATCAAATAGGACTTATGTGAGAAAATTTAGAAATGTGCTAGGCAAATGTAAGGTGGCCTATTAATACATGTGGGAAAGTGTTGTCCTTGCATGTCAAATTAGCCAAAATGAAGCATGATGGTCGGCCATGCTATGAGTGGAAACATGTTGCCAACATGTTTAGTTAGTGGATTATGTAGGAAGAATAAAGAAATGAAAAAAAAAAGAGAATATGAAGAAAAACAAAGAAAAGAAAAAAAAAAGTGTTCATTCTCTCATTTTTCTCCTTGCTTGGCCGAATGTACTAAGAAGAAAGGGGGGGAAAGCTTGAGAAAATCAGCCATGGGAGTTTGCTAGACTAAGCTCAAGAAGCTCGAGGTGGAGAAACAAGCAAGGGCAAAGGAAAGAACATCGAGTAGCCGAGTTGGAACCATTTTGCCCAACACAAGGTAAGTCATTAAGCACATATGTTTGATATTGCTTAAATGATTGTAAAATCTATGCAATTGTATCTAATGGGATGCTATATATATATATATATAAATGAAATTGTATGTGTATGGAGTGATGACAATTGTTGAATGTAAAAGAAATAGTGAAATGTGTAGAAAGTTTGCTTTCGGCACTAAGTGTCTTGAACAATACGTGTGTACGGTGACGAGATTGGCACTAAGTGTGCATGCTGGAAATATATGGCACTAAGTGTGCATGCTGGAAAAAATACTGACCTTTGGGTGTGCGAGCTCGAAGGGTATGGCACTATGTGTGCGGGCTTAAATTGCGTGGCACTAAGTGTGCGAAATCGAGTATTAAGCACTGTGTGTGCGTACTCTATATATATGGAGGGTGTGTCTCCATCGAGTTGAGTATGGACAGCGGATCGGGTAAGTACCTCGAGCTCATGACGAATAGAAAATACGTTCATGCTCGGGGTTGAATTTGGTAAACCTTAAATCTATGTGATGATTGAAATTGTATGATTGTGGTGGAAATGAGTTAGTGTGTGTAAATGCTTCAAATATCTTGTTGTGTAGAATATGAAATGTGGATGTATGACTTGGTATGAGATTGGACCAAAAGGTCCGAGGAATTATGGTATAGATTCGATATGGATGAGTACCTAACCTCGTTTATTGTTCATGTTGTAGTAACTTTATCGGTGGATTGATGAATGCTTATGACTTCTGAGTTATAAACTCACTCGGTGTTTTCTTGTCACCCATTTTAGGTCTCTCGGACTCGTATTGTTTGCGTGATCGGAACCGTCGTTGAAGTCATCACACCGGCTGAAATATTTTGGTATTGTCTTCGTTGTTGAAGAACATTTGGCATGTATAGGCTATTATATTTTGTTGAACGTGGGTTGTAAACTTTATGCCATGTGAAAATGGCCTATGTGGTCGTCGAGTGGGATGCTAGAACCTATAGCCACGAGTCTTAGAAACTTTAATTTTGATAAGGTGGCCATAATTTGTGTCATGTATGATGGATGATTAAGGCCAAGGAAAGATTCATGAAATTGGCATAGTCTACTGCAGTAACTGTTGCGGACAGCAGCAGTGAGGTGAGATTGAAAAATCACTAAAAATAGTAGAAGTAGAATTAAATAGTGAATAAATTATGCAATTTAACCTTGATGAATCTAGTTTAATATGGATGGAACGAAACGACCATATGAGCAGTATACTGAGAGATATTAAAGTTCTCGTGAGACAGGGCCAGAACAGTTTCTGGGTCCCCTGTCGTGACTTTGAAAATTTACTATAAATTATCCAGAAAGAATTAGAAGTCATGCCTTATATTTGCAGATTCCATTTTGAGTCTAGTTTCATTAGAAACAAACGGCACCAGTATTAAAGCCCTGTACAGAGAGATATTTAAGTTTTAACGCGCAAAGGTCAGTGTAGTCGACTCCTGTAACATTGGTGACTTTAACTAATAAACTGTACCAATTGGCCCGACCAAAAATTCTAGAAATAAATCCATGGATAGATATATGAGTCTAAATTCAGGAAAATTTACGGAATCAGTTTCGAGTTTTGAAACTCGAGATATGATTTTTAAAGGCGACAGTGACGCAGTTAGCTAGCCTGCCTAGAACAGCAATCGATTTCACAAAGAGAGAAATAAGGGAAGTAAGCCCGGTAACACCACGTGTTCAAATCCGGTGACGGTCACGGGTTTGGGGTGTTACAAGGATTGATGTCGAACTTGTGTATAGTCAATCGCCTATCAATAGACGCTCTCGGAACCTCTGTACACAAATATTGAACTCCATGTTATTCATTTAATAGAGTGAAATCTTCAACTGGCTCCACATAAGCTAACTTAGCAAACAACTAAATCAGTTTAGTATGGTCACTTTGATTTCGGCAATAAAGTGAGACCATTGTCTCCACATCTTCATCATCTACAAGTTTCATCTCGGTGAATTTGACAGGATTTGTCAAAACTAAAAACTAGTAGAATAGTTTCGACATCCTCCTCCCATAACATCTAACAATTTTCGCATTGATTCTTTCTTTCATATCATCAACCGACACATTTCTATTAAATCTCATTGTTTTTTGTTAGCAACATTTAAATATACATCCAACTATAATTGTTAGAATTACTCCATCGAAAGAAATGCATACGAAGAATTTATTATCCATCTTCAATACTAAATCTGTAAAAGTAATTAAATTTCTCAATAAATTATTTGAAAAATAAATATAATGTAAAAAAAATACAATTAATATTGTACTAACCTTACAAATTATTCTTTGTTTTCTCTTTTTCTACATTTTTTTTCCTTTTTCCTTCTTATCTACTAAACCATTCAAGAAAACATTGTTTAAATAGGGTTCGGTGTCGCCTAACAGCGTCCTTCCACTCTAGGCTTGGGTGTCACTTGATGCATGCCCTCCACCTGGGTGCCGTTTGACATATGCTCTCTGCTTATGTGCTGCCTAACATATGCCGTCAACTCGTATTTTAACCTGATTTTCACCAGTATATTGGCAGAAATACCAGTGCCACCACCCCGTATCCCTTAACCATTTAAATATGTTTTTTAAATCTAATTATAGCCTAACAATCGCCTAATAGTGGGTGGCTTCTGGTGGGGAAAAAAAGGATCGTGCTGTCACTCGTTATCCCTTCACCCCTCAATACTGTTAATTTCATCTCATTTTGGTAAATAATGTTACGAGAATACCATTTTAGTAGTTAATTATTTTTTTATTATTTAAGTAAAAAGTCGTTAATTTTTGTATCAATTTATATTTTTAATTAATTGTTAATGTTGATTTTATGTTATATCTTAATTCATACATATTTTATATAATTTATTACAATTATTATATTTTAACTTAACTTAAATCAATTTATTTATTTATAAATTGGATCACTAATTTTTCATCCACTGATATAAGTATTTAACTTAAATTTAATATTGTAATTATTAAATTTATAAACATCTCTACTTAGTTAAATTGGAAAAATAAGAAAAAGGATAATATATGCCTTGATAGAGAGCTTTCGTCAGCCATGACGCTTAATTGGACAAAACCGAAAGAACTGTTGATGCACTTTCTAAGCCCATCGTTTTCAATCATAATTATGTATTTCACTTTGTGGCAGTAGGTTTTCCGTTTTAGTACGTGGCTCGAGTATGATAAGGTTTAATTTAGCATGACCTTTAGAAAGTGTTTTTGAGAAAATAATATTTTTTAGAGGGAAATTAAGATTTTTAGTTTTGCAAAAAGTGTTTTTTAACTAATTTTTTACTTGTAAAAAACATTTTTGCTTTGAAGAAACAATTTGTTTATGAATATTTTTGCTCAAAAAGTACTTTTTGTCTCAGAATTACTTTTTAAAAGTAATGTTAAACACAACCTAAGTTTTTATCACTCATTTTTACAAAATTTAAATTGTTTATCAAATTAACGAATTTGTTATTAGGTAAACTATTGACTATCCGTAAACTTTGTTTAAAGTTATATTTTAATTATTTAATTTTAAAAATTTAGATAATGTCACTAAAATTATCAAATGGTTACATTTTTGTTACTCCACTATTAACTTTCATTAAAGAAAAGTAACATTGCATCTTAATTCAAAGGGCTAATAGCTAATTTGGTCCTTAAGCTATAGTTAAAAATTATTTTGATATTTTAAAATTTTCTTAACAATAATTGTTAAAAAAGTTTAAAAATCTTTTTAAAAAACATATGCAAAAATCAATTGTAAAAAAAAATTAAATATCCATTCACTTTGATCCTACTCGTTTTTTTCATTTGCTTTGTTGTTTTATGTTCTCTTCATTTTCATCTTTCTTTGCTCTTTTTTTCTCCTTTTTCTTGCAGATATGCATCAGCTTTGCTCATCTTAGATCATTAAAAATAATATATATGTGTTTTATTTATAGTCAAAATTAAAATCATGACTTGAAATTTGAGAGAAGAAATGGTAAGTTTGGAGAAGTAGAAGAGCACTTTGTATCATAAATTTTAAAAGTTTAAAATTCCATAACAAAATGTTACTCTAAAACTCAATCAATCTAGTAACTAGAGTTACAAAAAAGAAATGATGAGTTTAGAAAAGAAGAAAGGTATTTGTATTATAAATTAAAAGAAAAGATTCTCAAATTAAAAAAAAATTACCAAAGAATTCGGATGATATAATAGAATATTTTGCTTTTCTCTCTTGCCCTCTTCGTTCTTAATCTCTTTCCCTTTTTTTTTCATAACTACCAAGAAAATCTTTCAGATAAATTGTTAATGGTAGAAGTTTTCACTATTCTCAAGAATGAAAGCAATGTTGCAAGCTTAGATTTTGTTTCTTGTAAACTCGAGCAACAGCAATCGATTTGATAATGGAATTCGAATTTTGTATTGAGATGTATTTTGTTAGAGCTTTTAGGGCTTTGAGAAAAAAAAAATAAGATAAAATTTTTAAAATAATTTCTAGCTAAAACAACATGAAGTTATTGATGTGATTGAATGCTTTCATTAACCGTATAAAACAAATGGATAATCAATAAAAAACTAAAAGAGATGTTAGTTTAAATTTTTGTTGGTTTGAATTCTAAGAAATTTTTAGATTTATACATATTTAAATGTTTTTCTAAAAAATTATGAGTTTTGTTTATTATTTTATAGATTTTCTATTAATTTTTAGTCTAATATTTTATAATATATATTTTAAAATGTTTTTACAATTATTATAAAAAATTTTAAAAACATCAAAATGATTTTTTTAACTATAGCTAAGGGACAAAATTAACTATTAACCCTTTGAATTAAGGTGCAACGTTACTTTTTTAACAAAGTTAACTATTGAATTACAAAAATTAACAACTTGATAACATTAGTGACGATTATGTAACTTTTGAAAGTTGAGAGACAGAAATGTAATTTTAAATAAAATTTAGGGACAATTGGTGTAGCTTACTCTTTTCTTATTTAAGTATTGTTAAGTGTTTGACGGAAAAGTGTGATGTTAGTTCAAAAATTGGCAAAATAATAAATTTAGCCCTCAACTTTTAACTATTGTGTCAATTTAGTCATAATTTTAAAAAATTAATCCTATAAATTACAATTATCTCAATTTGGTCCTATCTAAAAAATTCAAAAAAAAATATAAAAATACATAAATATTTGTTCCATTGCGATCGTCATTGCTCACGACCTTTCATTTTTACATAAAATACAACATAATTTTTGAAATGAGGAGATTGGAGATTTTTTGTAACACCCCACACCCGTACCTCACACCAGGACGGAATACGGGCATTACCTACCTTGAACATATACATTCCTACGTTTCAGAATCATCAAGACTTGGTCAATTTAAAACTTTGTCTAAACTTCTTCAATATGGCCTACGAGATTCCAAACATATATTTAAGAACCAATCGGGACCAATTCGGGTCATTTAACGAACTCTGAAAAATAACACTAGACACAGGGGCACACGCCCGTGTGACCAATTCGACATGGTCGTGCTATTGGCCCGAGTGGCTTACACGGTCTAAGCACACAGGGACACACCCGTGTCCTTTACCCATGTAGAATTAATTTCAATTTCGAACCTACAGGGGTTTTCACACGGCCTGGCACATGCCCGTGTCCATAGCCCGTGTCCCTCACACAGCCATGACACACCCGTGTCTTAGCCCGTGTGCAAAAACCAGGACATTCTGTTTCTAACATTAGTAATTCTTAAGGGTCACACGGCCATGGCACACACCTGTGTGCTAGGCCGTGTCCTTCACACGGCTGAGAAACATGGCCGTGTCTTTGCCCGTGTGTTTACTACCATGCATATTGACTTCCAAATTTTACGTGCACGGCCAGATCGCAAGCCAATGGGGCATACCGTGTGTCACACACGGCCTAGACACACGCCCGTGTGTCTATCCGTATGGGCAAAAATAAGGCATCTACCAAGCCTTTTTGTCACCCTCACTCACATAACCTACACAAAATCAATCAATACCAATACAAGAATGATCCACATAACTAAAACAACCACAATGGACAACATTTCACATACGCAATACACTTATCCATGAAAATAACATCTTTTATGTACATATATCACAAAATGAATATTAGCCCTTATTCAAGGCTTTATACAAAATAAAAGGGGTTTAACCTAAGGCAACACATTTGGCCAATTCCTAATGACACAAAACATTAGAGCCTAAGCCCTATACATGCCATACACAAAACAAGTAATCTAACTATACCGAGTGCTTCGGCTGATAGTGTGATCGTTGGCTCCGATGTCCGTTGGTCCTCGAACTATTTAGGTGGCACTATAAGAAAATGGAAAGAAGAGGAAGTAAGCACAAAGCTTAGTAAGTTGCATGCAAATAAATCTAACAACAATTTTACCATTTATCAACATGCTCATAATACAAGAGAAGGCATACGCACAACTTACTCATCACTATCCATTACAAATCATATAGCATATTTTGAGCTCACACTCATACATACTAATCTGGTACCTATACCACTCACAACAAGGTTATACTTCTCTCATTAGCTTAAACCATAACTCTCACCGTTGAATCATTTGAAACACTACCGGATAATCTATAAGCCTCAAACATGGGGTAGAATACAGATGCCATGTCCCAGACATGGTCTTACACTGGCTCATATCTCAAGTCGATGCCATGTCCCAGACAAGGTCTTACACTGACTATCGTCATCGAGGCCGACGCCATGTCCTAGAAATGGTCTTACACTAGCTCTCACATATCCATGCCAATGCAATGTCCCAGACATGGTCTTACACTGACACATCATGTAGCCAATGCATGTCCCAGACATGTCTTACACTAGCTTACGTCTCGAGTCCGATGCATGTCCCAAACATGTCTTACACTAGCTCTCGTCTAAATGTTGGTGCCATGTCCCAGACATGGTCTTACACTGGCTCACAATAACGCATACATCATGGCATCAATACCCGATTTATTCCCTATGGTTTAAATGAGAGATTCTACTATCTCAATTATCAGCACCTTAATTTAGACACTCAAAAATTCAATATAGTCATTTTGCCCCTAAACTTTCACAAAATGACCACTTTACCCCTATGCTCGAAAATTGATTTTTATCGAATTTCTTCACATCATAAGCCTAGCCGAACCCTTTTTACTCTTATAGCAATCCAAAATTTCCACTATTTCACACATTTATCAGTTATTTTACAACTTATGCAAAATGGTCCTTAGTTAAGGTTTCCATGAAAACTTCTTCACAAAAGTTATTTATTACACATCTAATACTCTTATTATTTCATAAAATTTTAGAAGATTACATGAACACTCTCATGGTAAAACCCTAAACTATTAACCATTTTGCAAAATGGTCCCCTCATTTGAAATCTCATGCTTCAAGGGGTCTAAAAATGTAAAAATCATCAAGAAAACTATCAAAATCATTTACTTGAGAGAGGGAAAAGTTTCTGAAAATTTAAAGCTTCCCAAGCCCCTCTAATGGCTGATATTTTGGTGGGAAAAAAAGAAAGAGTAAAGAAGATGAAGGTAAATTTTTATTTTACTCAATCTATTCACTTAAGTCACCAACCCACCTAATTTCTTTGACTTTTCTATTTCCTTGTCCCTATGGTCGGTCATGCTATTCCAAAGGTTCTAATTGCCCTTTAAAGGCCTCCAATTTAGGTCCTCTAGATATTTGACACCCTTAGCTATCAAAATAGGACTTTTTCACTTTATGCGATTTAATCCTTTTTCGTAATTTTAAGCTCATAAACGCTAAAATTACTTCACCAAATTTTTGATGCACTAATATAAACATGTTATAATATTAAAATAATAATAAAATATTTTCTTCGAGCTTAGATTAGTGGTCTCGAAACCACTATTCTGACTAGGCTTAAAATTGGGCTGTTATAATTCTCCCCCTAAGGGATTTTGGTCCCCGAAAATCTTACCGGCGAATAAGTTTGGGTATTAATCTCTCATGGTCTCCTCGGGTTCCCATGTGGCTTCCTCGACTCCATGCCTATGCCACAAAACTTTCACGAGTGTTATACTTTTATTCCTCAACTGTTTGACTTCCCAAGCCAAAACCTTGACCAGCTCTTCGCCATAAGTCATGTCCGGATGGATTTCGACCTTTGTTGGCGCAATCGCATGCGAAGGGTCCGATCTATATCGACGTAACATGGATACATGAAACATGTCGTGAATCTTTTCTAACTCTGATGGCAAAGCCAATCGATAGGCCACAAGCCTTTCTCTCTCGGTAACCTCATAAGGTCCTATGAAACAAGGACTCAACTTGCCTCTTCTACCAAATCTGAAGACTTTCCTCCACGAGGATACTTTCAAGAACACTCGATCACTGACTTGAAATTCGATCTCTTTCCGTTTCAAATCTGCATAGGATTTAAGCCTATCCGAGGTGGCCTTCAAATAGTCGCGAATCACTTTAACTTTCTCTTCAATCTCTTTGACTAAATTGACCCCGTGAATTCGACTTTCTCTCAGCTCAGTCCAATATAAAGGCATTCAAAAATTTCGTCCATATAAAGCCTCATAAGGCACCATCTTCACACTTGATTGATAACTATTGTTGTAAGCAAATTCAACCAATGGTAAGTACCTTTCCCAACTACCTTGAAACTCGAGAACACAACACCACGCTTTTAAAATCTGAATTACTCTTTCTGACTGATCGTTGGTTTGTGGGTGAAATGCCGTGCTAAAATTTAGTTTAGTTCCCAATGCCTCTTGTAACTTATTCCAAAACCTCGAGCTAAACGTCGGGTCTCTATCTAAAATAATCGACAGAGGCACTCCATGAAGCCTCACAATCTTGGAAATGTAAAAGTCAGCTAGTTTTTCAAGGGAGTAGTCGATACGCACAGATATAAAATGTGCCAACTTTGTTAACCTATGCATCTTTTTTCTTCGGGGTTACAAGCAAACCCGTCACAAAATCCATAGTAGTCTGATCCAACTTCCACTCGGAGACTGTGATATGCTGAAGTAGACCCAAAGGTACTTGATGTTTAGCCTTCACTTGGTGACACTCTAGGCACTTAGAGACAAACTTTGAAATGTCTCTTTTCATTCCCGACCACTAATACATTTTCTACAGGTCGTTGTACATTTTCACACTACCCGAGTGGATAGACAAGCAACCACTATGTACCCCTCGTAGAATCTTCTGAATAAGTTCGTTATCCATGGGTACACAAACTCTATCATTGAACATTATAGACCCATCAATGCCAATCTGAAAGTCTGATCAACCCTTGACCCACACTGAGTCATCTTAGCTTGCAAATCCTTATTAACTTTCTGAGCTTCATAGATCACTTGTAGAAACATCGACCTAACTCTCAACTCTGCTAGAACCGAACCATCATCTAATAAGGCTAATTGGGCGTCCATTGCTCTTAACGCAAATAATGATTTTCTACTCAAGGCATCGATGACCACATTCACCTTGCCCGGGTGATAATCAATCACCAACTCATAATCCTTTATCAATTCTAGCCACCTTCATTGCCATAGATTCAACTCCTTTTGAGTCATCAAATACTTGAGACTTTTATAGTCAATAAATACTCGACATTTCTCGCCATACAAATGGTGTCTCCAAATTTTCAACGCGAACACAATGGCGGCCAACTCTAAATCATGTGTCGGGTAGATTTTTTCTTGTGGTTTTAGTTGTCTCGAAACGTAAGATATAACCTTACCTTCTTGCATGAGTACACACCCCAATCCATTGGAAGGCGTCACTATATATCATAAACTCTTTGCCCGATTCTAGTTGCACTAACACTGGGGCTTCAGCCAACAAAACCTTTAACTTCTCAAAACTCTGTTGGCACTTTTCTGTCCATTCGAACTTGACTTCTTTTTACAATAATCTTGTCATCGGAGTTGCTATGATAGAGAATTCATTCACAAATCTTCTGTAGTATCCAGCCAAACCCAAAAAGCTTCAAACCTCTGTCACATTCCTCGGCGGTTTCCACTCGATAATAGTCGAGATCATGCTTGGGTCAACTCTAATCCCATCACCCGGCACAATGTGTCTTAGAAATCTGACCTCCTTAAGCCAGAATTCACTCTTACTGAACTTGGGGTACAACTGCTTCTCTCTCAAAGTTTGTAAAACTATTCTCAAATGCTCCACATGCTCACTTTTATCACGTGGATAAATCAATATGTCATCGATGAAAATGACAATGAACTTATCCAGATATGGTCAAAAAATGCGATTCATCATGTCCATAAAAACCGTTGGAGCGATCGTAAAGCCAAAGGGCATGACGAGGAACACATAATGCCCGTACCTTATCCAAAATGCGGTTTTCGGTACATCTTGCTCCTTAACTCTTAACTGGTAATATCCTGACCACAGGTCAATCTTAGAAAATACAGTTGCTCCCTTCAATTGTTCAAATAGGTCATTGATCATTGGAAAAGGATACTTGTTTTTCACAATTGCTTTGTTGAGCTGTCTATAGTCTATACATAACCTCATCGACCTATCTTTCTTTTTTACAAAAAGTACAAGAGCACCTCACGGGAAAAACTCGATCTCGCGAAGCCCTTATCCGTTAACTCTTGTAGTTGTACTTTCAACTCCTTTAATTCCGTTGGTGCCAATCTATAAGGGGCAATCGATATAAGAGCCGTGCCAAGTATTAACTTGATACCAAACTCGATTTCTCTGGTTGGAGGTATTCCAAACAACTCTTCTGGAAACACATCTATAAACTTACAAACCACTGGTACTAATTGAATCTTCGACTCAGACACTTGAGTATTCAGTACAAAAGCAAGATTAGCCTCATATCCTTTCCTCAAATATTTCTCGGCAGTCAAAGACGATATTACTACAGGTGAGTCATCTGGTTCCTCTGGTTCAACCCGAAGAATATGCCCATCTTCACATTTTCACTCAATCGATTTCCTCCCACAGTCCACTACAACACTATGAGAAGTTAATCAATCCATTCCAAGGATTACATCAAACTCATCAAATGGAAACAACATGAGATTAGTCGGAAAACTATGACCCTTAATTGTCAAGGGGCAATTTCTACATACTTGGTCAACTAATACATGTTTGCCTAGCGGGTTTGACACTTTTATCACAAATCTATAGATTCAACAGACATATTCATTCTGGGTACTAATTTCATGCACATATAAGAATGGGTAGACCTCAGATCAATCAAAGCAATAACAGAAATACCATGAAGAGAAAAAGTACCCGTGATAACATCTGGTGAAAATGCCTCTTCACGAGCGCCGAATGGCATAAGTTCTTGCAGGCACTTGACCCTCAGACCTCACAGCTGGATCTCTAAGGTTACCTCTATTACTAGCCCCACTGCCTAGGTTCTTCTGTGTCTACCTTTCGCCAGAGCACTACTTGCCCTCATATCTTGCTTTTTTCTCTTTCTCATCTAGTTCAATGCAATCTCATATGAAGTGGTCCAAAGATCCGCATTTGAAGCAACCTCTTTCATTCACTCGATATTCGCTGAAATGACGCCTACCACATTGTGAACACTTCTGCCTATTTGATTGAGCACTACCAATACTCGCAACAGAAGTGGTTTGGGCTTTAGACGTCGTATGCTGCTTATTCTTGCTCTTATTCGAGAATCCCATTGATGCGTTCGATTCGGTAGGAAACTCTTTCGATATTTTAGATGAGGTCTACTGTGATTTCCCCATTTTTCTTTTCCTTAAGTCTCGGGACTCAATGTCAGCTTTTCTCTTCTCTTTGGCCAACTCATCGGCCTTTCATGCTCTCTCCACTAGCACCACGAATTCCCTCAATTCTAAGATGCCAACCAACAATTGGATATCTTCATTCAATCTGTCCTTAAATCTCTTGAACATGATAGCTTCGATAGACACGCACTCCCTAGCATATTTGCTGAGCCTCACGAATTCACGCTCATACTCTGGTCCTTCGGCCCTGTTTCAATTCTAGAAATTCCTTCCTCTTCTGATCTATAAACATTTGACTGATATACTTCTTTCGAAACTCTTCCTGGAAGAATTCATATGTTATCCTCTCTCTCGGTACAACGGACATGAGAGTATTCCACCATTGGTAGGTCGAGTCTCGTAGGAGTGACACTGTGCACTTTATGCATTCCTCAGGCGTCCAAGATAATTCATCAAATATCCTAATGGTATTTTCTAACCAAAATTCTACTATCTCCGGGTCATCATCAATCTCGGCATGAAATTCTTCAACCCCTTACTTTCCTATCTTATCTACTGGCGGTCTCTCACTCCTAACTACATCTACTCTTTGTGGAGCTACAGGAGCATACTGAAGAATCGGAGGAGCCGGGGGAGGTGGAGTATTCGGATTCACCCGAATAAACTCCAACTACCAGGCATCCATCATGTGGAGATAAGCTTCTTTAGATCCTCCGCCCTGAGTCATTGTCACGAGCTCGCTATTTACTGGTGCGGTCCTTTCAGCAGGAGCCAGCACATTGCTCTCCATATCATCTGCAGTAGCTACGTCAGCATCCATTTACTATATGAGTAAAACACAATTTATCTTGTCAGGAGTCGTCACACTATCAATATACAGTTATGACATGTACAGTTAGACTCGTACTCACACTAGGTTAGTCCTAGAACTGACTAAACCATGCTCTGATACCACTAAATGTAACACCTTACACCCGTAAATCACACCGGGATAGAATACGAGGCGTTACCTACCTTAAACACATACATTCCTACGTTTCAGAATCATCAAGACCTAGTGAATTTAAAACTTTATCAAAAATTTGTCTAAACTTCTTCAATATGGCCTACGAGTTCCAAACATTCAGTTAAGAACCAATCGGGACCAATTTGAGTCATTCAACAAACTTTAAAAAATAACACTAGACACAGAGGCACACGCCCGTGTGGGAGGGGCAACACACCTGTGTGATCGATTCGATATGGTCATGTTGTTGGCCCGTGTGGCTCACACAACCTAAGCACACAGGGACACGCCCGTGTCCTTTACTCATGTGGAATTAATTTCAATTTCGAACCTACAGGGGTTTTCACATGGCCTGGCACACGCTCGTGTCCATGGCCCGTGTCCCTCACACGATCATGACACGGACGTGTTTTAGCCCGTGTACAAAAACTTCGACATTCTGTTTCTGACGTCAACAATTCTTAAGGGTCACACGGCCATGGGACACGCCTGTGTGCTAGGCCATGTCCTTCACACGGCTGAGACACAATGCCGTGTCTCTGCCCGTGTGTTTACTACCATGTATACTGACTTGCAAATTTTACATGCAGGGGACACACGACCAGATCGCACGCCCGTGGGGCATACCGTGTGGGCAAAAATAAGGCTATCTACCAAGCCTTTTTGTCACCCTTACTCACATAACCTACACAAAATCAATCAATAACAATACAATAATGATCTATATAACTAAAACAGCCATAATAGACAACATTTCATATACTCAATACACTCATCCATGAAAATAACATCTTTTATATATATATATATATATCACAAAATGAATATTACCCTCATTTAAGGCTTTATACGAAATAAAGGGGTTTTAACCCAAGCCAACACATTTGGCCAATTCCTAATGGCACAAAACATTAGAGCCTAAGCCCTATACATGCCATACACAAAACAAGTAATCTAACTATACCGAGTGCTTCGGCTGATAGTGTGATCGTTGGCTCCGATGTCCGTTGGTCCTCGAGCTATTTAGGTGGCACTATAAGAAAATGGAAAGAAGAGGAAGTAAGCACAAACCTTTGTAAGTTGCATGCAAATAAATCTAACAACAATTTTACCATTCATCAACATGCTCATAATACAAGAGAAGGCATACGCAAAACTTACTCATCACTATCCATTACAAATCATATAGCATATTTTGAGTTCGCACTCATACATACTAATTCGGTACCTGTACCACTCACAATAAGGTTATACTTCTCTCATTAACTTAAACCATAACTCTCACCGTTGAATCATTTGAAACACTACCCGATAATCAATAAGCCTCAAACATGGGGTAGAATACCGATGCCATGTCCCAGACATGGTCTTACACTAGCTCATATCTCAAGTTGATGCCATGTCCCAGACAAGGTCTTACACTGACTATCATCATCAAGGCCGATGCCATGTCCCAAACATGGTCTTACAATAGCTCTCACATATCCATGCCGATGCATGTCCCAGACATGGTCTTACACTGACACATCTCGTAGTCGATGCATGTCCCAAACATGTCTTACACTAGCTTACGTATCAAGGCCAATGCATGTCCCAGACATCCCTTACACTAGCTCTCATCTAAATATTGATGCCATGTCCCAGACATGGTCTTACGCTGGCTCACAATAACCCATACGTCGTGGCATGAATACTCGATTTATTCCCTATGGTTCAAACGAGAGATTCTACTATCTCAATTATCATCATGCATTTTCAATTCCACAATCTAGCAATTCATGCTATAGCAATCCAAAAACATATAATAACGATGTAGTTGTATTATTTACATACAACTTACCTCGAATTACAAAATATGGTGATTAGTCGGTCTAATCTACTTACTTGGCCTTCCCCCAGTCTAAGTTCGAATATTGAATTTCTTGATCTATAATAATAAAATTAACTCATTTTGTCAGCACCTTAATTTAGACACTTGAAAATTCAATATTCGGCAAAATCACTATTTTGCCCCTAAACTTTCACAAAATGACCATTTTACCTCTATGCTTGAAAATTGATTTTTATCAAATTTTTTCATATCATACACCTAGCCGAACCCTTTTTACTCTTATAGAAATCCAAAATTTCCACTATTTCACACATTTCTCACTTATTTTACAACTTATGCAAAATGGTCCTTAGTTAAGGTTTCCATGAAAACTTCTTCAAAAAAGTTGTTTATTACACATCGAATACTCTTATTCTTTCATAAAATTTTAGAAGATTACATGAACACTCTCATGGTAAAACCCTAAAATTTTAACCATTTTGCAAAATGGTCCCCTTATTTGAAAGCTCATGCTTCAAGCGGTCCAAAAATGTAAAACTCATCGAGAAAACTATCAAAGTCACTTACTTGAGAGAGGGATAAGTTGCTGAAACTTTCAAGCTTTCCAAGCACCTCTAATGGCTGGTATTTCGGTGGGAATAAAAAAGAGTAAAGTAGATGAAGGTAATCTTTTATTTTACTTAATCTATTCACTTAAATCACCAACCTACCTAATTTCTTTGACTTTTCTATTTCCTTGTCCCTATTATCGGTCATGCTATTCCAAAGGGTCTAATTTCCCTTTAAAGATCTCCAATTTAGGTCATCTAGCTACTTGACACCCTTAGCTATCAAAATAGGACTTTTTCACTTTATACAATTTAGTTAATTTTCGTAATTTTAAGCTCATAAACGCTAAAATTACTTCACCAAATTTTTCATGCACTAATATAAACATGTTATAATAATAAAATAATAATAAAATATTTTCTTCGAGCTCAGATTAGTGGTCTCGAAACCACTGTTCTGACTAGACTCAAAATTAGGCTGTTATAATTCTCCCCCTAAGGGATTTTGATCCCCGAAAATCTTACCGGCGAATAAGTTTGGGTATTAATCTCTCATGGTCTCCCCGGGTTCCCATGTGGCTTCCTTGACTCCATGCCTATGCCAGAAAACTTTCACGAGTGCTATACTTTTATTCCTCAACTGTTTGACTTCCTAAGCCAAAACCTTGATCGGCTCTTCGCCATAAGTCATGTCCAGATGGATTTTGACCTCTGTTGGCGCAATCGCATGCGAAGGGTCTGATCTATATCGACGTAACATGGATACATGAAACATGTCGTGAATCTTTTCTAACTCTGATGACAAAGCCAGTCGATAACCTTATAAGGTCCTATGAAACAAGGACTCAACTTGCCTCTTCTACCAATTCTGAGGACTTTCCTCCACGGGGATACTTTCAAGAACACTCGATCACTGACTTGAAATTCGATCTCTTTCCGTTTAAAATCCACATAGGATTTTTGTCTATCCGAGGTGGCCTTCAAATAGTTGCGAATCACTTTAACTTTCTCTTCAGTCCCTTTGACTAAATCGACCTCGTGAATTTGACTTTCTCTAAGCTCAGTTCAACATAAAGGCGTTCAAAAATTTTGTCCATATAAAGCCTCACAAGGCGCCATCTTCATACTTGACTGATAACTATTGTTGTAAGCGAATTCAACCAATGGTAAGTACCTTTCCCAACAACCTTGAAACTGGAGAACACAACACTGCGCTTCTAAAATCTGAATTACTCTTTCTGACTGATCATCGGTTTGTGGGTGAAATGTCGTGCTAAAATTAAGTTTAGTTCCCAATGCCTCTTGTAACTTCTTCCGAAACCTCGAGGTAAACCTCGGGTCTCTATCTGAAATAATCGACAGAAGCACTCCATGAAGCCTCACAATCTCAAAAACAGACAAGTCAGCCAGTTTGTCAAGGGAGTAGTCGGTACGCACTGATAAAAAATGTGTCGACTTTGTTAACCGATCCACAATAACCCAAACAACATATTTTTTCTTCGGGGTTACCGGCAAACCCGTCACAAAATCCATAGTAATCAGTTCCCACTTCCACTCGGAGACCGTGATAGGCTGAAGTAGACCCGAAGGTACTTGATGTTCAGCCTTCACTTGTTGACACTCTAGGCACTTAGAGACAAACTCTGAAATGTCTCTTTTTATTCCCGACCACTAATACATTTTCTACAGATCGTTCTACAATTTCACACTACCCGGGTGGATAGACAAGCAACCACTATGTGCCTCTTGTAAAATCTTCTGGATAAGTTCGCTGTCCTAAGGTACCAAACTCTATCTTTGAACATTATACACCCATCAGTGCCAATCTGAAAGTCTAATTCAACCCCTGACCCACACTGAGTCATCTTAACTTGAAAATCCTTATCACTTTTCTGAGCTTCACAGATCTCTTGTAGAAACATCGGCCTAACTCTCAACTCTGCTAGAACTAAACCATTATCTAATAAGGCTAATTGGGTGTCCATTGCTCTTAACGCAAATAATGATTTTCTACTCAAGGCATCGGCGACCATGTTCACCTTGCCTAAGTGATAATCAATCACCAACTCATAATCCTTTATCAACTCTAGCCACCTTCGTTGCCATAGATTCAACTCCTTTTAAGTCATCAAATACTTGAGACTTTTATAGTCGGTAAATACTCGACATTTCTCGCCATACAAATGGTGTCTCCAAATTTTCAACGCGAACACGATGGCGACCAACTCTAATTCGTGTGTCGGGTAGTTTTTCTCATGTGGTTTTAGTTATCTCGAAACGTAAGCTATAACCTTACCTTCTTGCATGAGTACACACCCCAATCCATTGGTAAATTGTAATATTATTTTATTCCGAAATGTGGCATGATACTTAGGATTTTGGTTTGCTTTTATTTTTGCATGGCAATTTAAATTTTTAAGATATAATGTTTTTATTATTAATTAGTATGCATGAACCACGATTTTCATTTAAAATCAAATAAATATTAGTTTTCCATTGGTAAATTATAAACAAAAATTTTGATGAATAATAAATCGGTATTTAACTAAGTTTTCTACTAAACTAAACAAATGGTTTAAAATAATTGTTTTTATAACTCTGATAACCTTGTTAGGCCATTTCGGTGGCTAATGTAATCTTTCGGATTTGGGTCTAATATTTAGGCTGGGTTGGGTACATTATAGTACATATTATACATGATTGGTAGATTGCTTACAATATATAGGTATTTAAGTCACTGCCACTTAATACATCTATCGCTGCTAGAGGACCTTGCTTATGTTGACACATACAAGCAAGGGTCCACAATATTAGCATTCCTCTATTGAGTGTTTAATAATATGATCAACCAGAAAATAAAGCAATTTAACAATTGTCGTGCCCTCCTACAAGTATGGGCTTGGATGCAAATGTCGTTTATAGCGTCCAATATTTCACATCAATTACCTTTTCCATTGGTGAGAAGATAAACAGATTGTAACATTTTGAACATATTTCATGATAGAAGTTTTCTATAATATGTTAGTAGATTTAGGGTCAATTTGGATCACATCACTTATTTTTGGTTTTGAGTATGCCTTGCATTTCAGTCAAATTAAAACACAAACAAATAGCGATGTCGCGACGATGAGCCATGCAATGTCATGATGATGCGACGACGATTTCAACTGGACAAATAATTAAAATTTGACTGAAAGAAGAAAATCAAGAAAATTACATGACACATTGTGACATCATTTCTACTTCCCTGTATCGTCATCACATCATCATGACGTTGCATGGCTCCTCGTCGGGACATCGCTATATGCTTGTGCCTTAATTTGGATCACATCACTTATTTTTGGTTTGGAGTATGCCTTGCATTTCGGTCAAATTAATACACAAACAAATAGCAATGTCGCGACGAGGAGCCATGCAACATCATGACGATGCGACGACAATACAGGGAAGTAGAAATGACGTCACAATGTGTCATGCAATTTTCTTGATTTTTTTCTTTCAGTCAAATTCTGATTATTTGTCCAGACGAACTCTGATTAGTGTAGATTTTTTTAAGATTATTTAACCTATGAATTTAGCCTATAAATAGGTCATTTTCTACCATAGAAAGATTAATCCATAACACATTTAAGTATTATCTTTTACAAGCTTTCAGGGAATTTTATGTTTAAGTTTTGAGGGATCTTATTTTTGGGTTTCGGGGTTTTATTTTTATCTCCATCTTTGTTCTTTTTGTTTTTTCCAATTTAATGAAATTATCTTTTCTTGTGGTTTTTTATCCTCTTCGGCGGGGTTTTCTATGAAGAATTTGTGTTCGATCTCTTCAATTTCTTCACTATTTTTTTTGTTCGTTACTTACATAGGTTTATCCCTAACTAATTAGTATGAGAGCTTGGTTTGATTTTTGCATTCGATCCATTTAGATATGGAAGCAACAAGGTTCAATATTGAAAAGTTCGAATGAAGGTAATTCTAGTTCAGAACGATCTGAAAAAGGTCATTACCAAGAACGCACTTGATAATCTAGATTAGTTAGAATGGAAAGAACTTGATGAGGTCCTGTTTACAATCCAGTTGTACCTCACAAATAGTGTATTGTAGGAGGTGTTGATGGAGAAAACAACATCCGCCTTGTGGAAAAGCTTAGAAACCCTTTACGCGACAAAGTATCTGGCTAACTGATTGGTTTTGAAATAGCAGTTATACACATTTTGTATAGACAAAGATGAACACCTTAGAGGTCACATTAGTCAATTTATTACTCTTTTGAATGGTTTAAAGAATGTTGAAGTTTAGATTAATGATGAAGATCAAGCTATACTATTATTTTACTTTTTACCCCCTTCATATAAGTCTTTTAGGGAGATTCTGATTTATGCCAAAAATAAACTCTCATTCGAGGATGTGAAGGGTCACTTGTTGAGCAAAGACAAACTCGACAATAAGTTTGGTTCGGACAAAAAGTCAGATAAGCAAGCCTCAGTTTTGTAGCATCAAGGAATCGAGACAAGAGATGTCGCTACTACAATAAGTTAGGTCATGTTAAGGCAGATTGTTACAAATTGAGAAATAAGAAGGCTATTAAGAGCAACGAGGAAGAATTAGTTTATGCTAATTTGGTCGACGACAAGGGTGATGATTAGTTGTTGGTGCCTACAACCGAAAGGTCTATTTTTACGTCTGAATAAATCCTGGACTCGGGGTGTTCTTTCCACATGTATCCCAATAGGGACTGGTTCTCCACATACAGTTCAGTTGAAGGTGGAGTTGTGCGTATAAGGAACAATTCATCTAGTAAGACAATTGGTGTGGGTATCGTTTAGATCAGGATGCACGATAGGACAATCAGGGCAGTGTCAGATGTCAAGTATGTACCTGATTTAAGGAAAATCTCATCTCCATGAGTATGTTAGACTCGAAGGGTTGTAGAATGAACATCGAATCAAGCGGCATTAATGTGTCTCGTGGGACTCTTGATCTGATGAAAGGTCGAAAGACTGACAATATTTATGATCTACAAGATTCAACGGTGACTGGTAAAGCAACAAGTCCCTCGTCTGTTAAGGAGTCGAAGTCAACTCATTTGAAGCAGAGGCAATTTGGTCATAGGAGGGAAAAAGTGTAACAACCCGATTTAGGGCCTAGTCAAAACAGTGGTCTCGGGACCACAAGTCTGAAGATAGAAAATTATTTTTATTATTTTTATGAGGTTATGGTATGATTATATTAGTGCATGAGAAATTTGGTGAGTTAATTTTAATATTTTCAAGCCCGATTGCGAAAAAAGACTAAATTGCATAAAAGGAAAAAGTTGCATTTTAGTACCCAAATGTGTCAATTATCTAGAGAACTAAAATTTGGGGCCTTTAAAGAGAAATTAGACCCTTGAGTATTGGCTTGGCCGGCCATGGGGAGACAAATTGGAGAGAAAGTAAAAAATTAGGTGAAGGTGAGGTCATCAATTTTGACTAGTTTTATATTAAACAAAACAAAGGCCATTTCTTCTTTATTTCTTCTTCTCTTTCACCAATTTTTACCAGCCATAGGAGGGTTTTGAAGCTTCAAAAATTTCAGCAACATTAAGCCTCTCAAGTAAGTGATATTGAAAGTTTCTATTAATGATTTTTACATTTTTGGACTCCTTAAAGCATAGGCTTTCTAATGAGAGGTCTATTTTGCAACATGGTGGAAGTTTAGGGTTTTTCCATGAAAATATTTGTAATGTTTGCTGACTTTTTATGGAGGAATATGAGTCTTAGTTGTGTTTTAAACAACTTTTATGAAGGGTGTTAGCACACCTAAAGGGACTAGTTTGCATAAGTTGCAAATTAAGTAATAAGTGTGTGATATAGTGAGAATTTGGGATTGCTCTAGTAGTAAAAAGAGTTTAGCTAGGCTTGAATTACAAAGAAATTCTATAAAAATCGATTTTCAGGCATAGGGGTAAAATGGTCATTTTGCCAAGACCTAGGGGCAAAATGGTCATTTTACCAAAGTTGTGAATTTATGAATGCTTAATTGTGTTTAGTGACTAAATAGATATATATTGTTAATATAGATCAAGATTTTCCAAAACTGAGCCTAGACCGAGGCAAAGCCAAGCAATCCGATTAAGCCGTCTAGTCAAGCACTTTTTGTAATCTGAGGTAAGTTGTATGTAAATGATACAACTACACTATTAATACTTGTATTCATATTGTCATTGAATTGATAATGTACAAGTTGTTAAGTTATAAATTGAGAATGCCTTGTAATATTTGAGATAGTAGAAATATCCCGTTGAAACCTTAGGATATGAACTGGATATTTGTGCCAAGACATTGGGTGATTTGTGCGCCAGTGTGTACGCCAGTGTAAGACATGTCTGGGACATGCTCCAGGCACATTATGAGAGCCAGTGTAAGACCATGTCTGAGACATGGCATAGGCACAAAGATGAGTGCCAAAGTAAGACATGTCTGGGACATGCATCAGCCTCGACAAAGATAGCCAGTGTAAGACGTGTCTGGGACACGCATCAGCTAAGAGTTGTGTAGTGTAAGACATGTCTGGGACATGCATCAGCACGCATATATGAGAGCCAGTGTAAGACTATGTCTGGGAAGAGTTGTGACAGCCCTAAATTGACCCTAGTCAGAAAGTGGTTTCGGGACCACGAAACCGAGTCTTATAAATAATTAAAGGTTATATTCTGTGTTTATGATGTGCGTAAATGCTTGTGTGATAGTTCCATACTTTAATTTGGTCAGTGTATGTGAAATTTATTAGTAGGGACTTATGTGAGACAATTTAGAAATATGCTAGGCAAGTGTTAAAGTGGCCTATTAATATATGTGGGAAAGTGCTTGTCCTTGCATGTCAAATTCGCCAAATTAAAGCATAGTGGCCGGCCATGCTATGGGTGGAAACATGTCACAAACATGTTATATTAGTGATGTATGTTAGGAAAAATAAAATAAGGAGCATGGTAATAAAATAATGAAAGGGAATATGATGAAAACTGTGACAGCCCAAAATTGACCCTAGTCGGAATGTGGTTTCGGGACCACAAAACCGAGGCATAAAATAATTAAAAATTTATTTTGATGCCTATAATATGTAATGTGCTCATGTATGACATTTTATGATGATTGATTTAGTGTTATAAGGGTGAATTCCACAAGAAAGGACTTAGTAGTGAACTTTGAAAGTATGATAGGAAATGTGTGATGACTAATTAAAGCATGCATGCAAAATAATGGACTTGCATGTCAAATTCCCCCTTTTTATAGGTGGTGGCCGGCCATGACAAGGGAGGATGGGCTAAACATGTCATGAAACATGTTTTGTTGGTGCATTAGGGTGAAATAATAAACAAAGGTGTATGGGTGATAAAAAATGAAAAAAAAAATGTGTGTGAGTGTGGTAATCCCCCCCTTGCCGTGAGTTGAGAAAGAAGGAAGAAAAAAATTTTTTGTGTTCTTCCTTTCTCATCCTTTTGGCCGAAAATCATAAGGAGGAAGACAGAGGATTTTTGCTTCATGCTTGGTTTAGAAGAGATCTAGAAGGTGATTTGGCCAAATTGGCATCAAGATTAAGGTATGTATGAGGTTGTGTTAGGAGTTTCATGCATGTTTTGGTTGCTAACTTGATGTGCATGTTAGCCATGGCTCAAATCTTTGTTATGCCATAGAAATGGTATTTGGCCAAAGTTGTTATGGTGATAAAGCCATTGCATGCTAAGTGTAAAGCTTGATGATGATGCA
This sequence comes from Gossypium arboreum, assembly GCF_025698485.1. Lineage (NCBI taxonomy): Eukaryota > Viridiplantae > Streptophyta > Magnoliopsida > Malvales > Malvaceae > Gossypium > Gossypium arboreum. The sequence continues at coordinate 48,671,496 of NC_069079.1, forward strand.
TGCAATGATGGATTGTCTACTCTTGAGATTTCTTTGTAGCCATCTTGAGTAAGACTTTGAGTTTTCTTTTTGTTTAACCATGATTGAAGTTGAAAAAGGGGCATGATTGTCATATTCGGCCATGATGCATTCATGAGCATGGTTCATGCTTCTTGCATGTTAGTTAAAATGTGTGTGTTTTGGATGGCTATGGACACCTTGAAATTCGGCCATGCTCATATATGTATATATATGTATGCACATGATGTTTTGGTTATGAAGTAAGTGATGAATATGTTTGTTTAAAGAAGAAGATGTTGAAGAATGATTGTGAAATTGCAAGCACATTCGGCCTAGCACACATATGAGTGCTTGATGCTATATTATAAGTTTTGAGCTACAATATGCAAAGCATTAACTAGTAAAATGCATGCTGTTTTTGTGTGGTATTAAGTGCACAATTGGCCTCAACATGGACAAGTATATTGACCTTAGGTAGCCTATTGATGGCCTTAGCTTTTCCTTGATGCTCGAATGAATTGTATTGAATTGCTTGATGTAGTATAAAATGTGCATGACCATTGTGTATTCAAGCTAAAGGGTGGCCATATGACCATTTAAACTCCTTGTCATATTAGGCCATAAGCTAGCACAATGAGGTTTTAATAAATTGAATTTGTTTGAATTAGCTCAAGAGCTTAGAGGGCCACAATTGAACAAGGGAAGGAAAAAGTAATCGAATAGCCGTAAAAGCCGTTCGACAACATCCGAGTAAGTCCTCAAGAAGTGACCTTACTTGAATTATGTGGAATGAAATATGGATGTATTGATTATTGATTTATGTGTGTATGAGTATTGAATGATACGGGCTAAGTCCAGAAGGCGATTATGCTAGTGATTATAATTGTGTTTGAGCCTTAGTAACGAAAATAAATATGTATGTCAATGATTATTGATGTATGTGTGCATGAGAAATTGAATGATATCGGGCTAAGCCCGAAGACAATTATGCTGGAAATTATAGCGGGTTAAGACCGAAGGCAATTGTGCTAGTGGCTACATCCGGACTAAGACCGAAGGCATTAAATGCGAGTCATTCTATCGGGCTAAGACCGAAGGCATTTGTGCAAATCGTGATATCCGGGTTAAGTCCGTGAGGCCTTGGTGCGGGTTACCATAACGGGCTATGTCGGCGATTGAGCAGTAGCGATATCGGTTAAACTCGAAGGTATGTGATTTGAAAATTATAAGCTTGCTGGAAAATTTTAGCTAATGCACTTGTGAAATTTCCCAATGACAAGGTAAGTGTGGTGTGTGCTGCGTGCTAGGAGTAGGCGTATGAATATCCGCTCCTATGATGGAAACGAGTTATCGGCCTTATGAAGCCGTTATTTGTGTATGAACATAAGAGTTGGGATGGTGAAGTAAGTATGATTATGTGAATGTGTATTAATGAAATGATGCATTTGGCTATGTGAATGTATTGCTTTAATTAAAGCTGATTTTATTGCTTGAGACTTACTAAGCATAAATATACTTACCCGTTGCTTTGGCTCTCGGTTTTATAGATTTTGCTCGATAGCAATCGGATTCGGGATCATTAAAGTCGAAGTCATCTACACTATCAAAGCCTCCATCTTGGTAAAATTTTGGTTGAAATTTGAAATGGCATGTATAGGACTACCCCTTTGTTGGTTTAAATATCTTTGTGATGTATATGTATGCGGCCATGCGAAAATGGCTCGTAAAGGTGAAATCTGAACTTAGACTATTTTCGGTTTGTATATATATATATGGTGTCATGATGTGATTATGGATTGGAAGTGGAATGTTGGTCACATGATCAGCCATTGGTATGGTTAAAATGAGCATATGTGAACCTATGTATGGCAAGACTAGTTGGTTCATGGAGACTACAAAATAGGTAAGACTACCTTAAAAAAAAAAAAAGGATGCTGCGGCTGCAGTGACGTGAATGTGAAAATCACCAAAATTTGTAGGAATGGTATTAAATAGTGAATAAGCTATGTAAATGAACCTTGATGAGTCTACTTTCATATGGAAGAAACGAAACGGTCATAGGAGTTACATGTTAAGAGATATTAAAGCTATTGTGAGACAGGGCCAGAACGGTTTCTGGGTCCCCTGTCGTAACTTCAAAAATTTACTATAAATTATCCAGAAAGAATTAGGAGTCATGCTTTATATGTACAGATTCCATTTTGAGTCTAGTTTCATTAGAAACAAATGACACCAGTATTAAAGCCCTGTACAGAGAGATATTCAAGTTGTAACGCGCGAAGGTCAGAGTAGTCGATCCCTGTAACATGGGTGACTTTAACTAATAAACTGTACCAATTGGCCCGACCAAAAATTCTAAAAATAAATCCATGGATGGATATATGAGTCTAAATTCAGGAAAAATTTACGAAACCATTTTCCGAGTTTTGAAACTCGAGATATGATTTTTAAGGCGACGGTGACGCAGTTTTCCAGCCTGACTGGAAATGCCAAATTGGTGGGCAAAAATATGTGGACTTGGCTTGTTAACCCCTCGTGTCCGACACCGGCGATGGTCTCGGGTTCGGGGTGTTATAATTTTATTGGTATCAGAGCCACGGTTTAGTCGATTCTAGGACTACCGTGAGGTGTTTGAGGTCTTGCTATATGTAACACCCGATCCGAGACCATCACCGATTATCGGACACGAGGGTTAACAAGTCAAGTCCACATATTTTGCCCACCAATTTGACATTTCAGTCGGGCTGGAAAACTGCGTCACTGTCTCCTTAAAATCATATCTTGAGTTTCAAAACTTGGAAACTGGTTTTATATATAAAACGCAAATAGTCTAAGTTCATTCTTCACTTTTCTACGAGCCGCTGCATGGCCGCATACATATACATCACCACATTTTTAAACCAACAAGGGTAGTCCTATACATGCCATTTCAAAGTTCAACCAAAATTTATACCAAAATAGAGTTGATAGTGTGGATGACTTCGACTTTAATGATCCCGAATCCGATTGCTATCGAGCAAAATCTATAAGACAGAGAGCCAAAGCAACGGGTAAGCATTTTTATGCTTAGTAAGTCTCAAGGAATAAAATCAGCTTTAATTAAAGCATTACATTCACATAACCAAATACATCATTTCACTAATACACATTCACATAATCATACTTACTTCACCATCCCAACTCTTAGGTTCATACACAAATAACGGCTTCAAGGCCGATAACTCGCTCCATCATAGGAGCGGATATGCATACGCTTACTCCTAGCCGCAAAAGCACACACCACACTTACCTTGTTATTGGGAAATTTCACAAGTGTATTAGCTGAAATTTTCCAGCAAGTTTATAATTTTCAAATCACATACCTTGAGCTTAACCGGATATAGCTACTGCTCAAACGCCGACATAGCCCGGATATGGTAACTCGCACCAAGGCTCACGGACTTAACCCGATATCACGATTGCACAAATGCCTTCGGTCTTAGCCCGATAGAATGACTCGCATGCCTTCGGGTCTTAGCCCTGATATAGCCACTAGCACCATTGCCTTCGGTCTTAACCCGTTATAATTTCCATAATTGCCACTTCGGCTTAGCATATCATTGCTCATGCACACATACATCAATAATCATTGGACATACATATTTCATTTTCGTTACTAAGGCTCAAACACAATTATAATCATTAGCATAATCTTTAGCCCGTATCATTCGAATACTCATACACATAAATCAATAATCAATACATCCATATTTCATTCCACATAATTCAATTAAGGTCACTTCTTGAGGACTTACCGATACTCTATTCATCACTTTTTTCCTTCCCTTGTCCAATTGTGGCCCTCTAAGCTCTTGAGCTAATTCAAACATTCAATTTATTAAAACCTCATTGTGCTAGCTTATGGCGAATATGACAAGGAGTTTAAATGGTCATATGGCCACCCTTTAGCTTGAATACACAATGGTCATGCACATTTTATACTACATCAAGCAATTCAATACAATTCATTCGAGCATCAAGGAAAAGCTAAGGCCTTCAATAGGCTACCCAAGGCAATATTCATGTCCATGTTGAGGTCAATTATGCACTTAATACCTCACAAAACAGCATGCATTTTACTAGTTAATGCTTTGCATATTGTAGCTCAAAACTTATATTATAGCATCAAGCACTATATGTGTGCTAGGCGGTAATGTGCTTGCAATTTCACAATCATTCTTCAACATCTTCATCTTTAAACAAACATATTCATCACTTAGTTCACAACCAAAACATCATGTGCAAACATATATATACATATATGAGCATGGTCAATTTCAAGGTGTCCATAGCCATCCAAAACACAAATTTTAACTAACATGCAAGAAGCATGAACCATGCTCATGAATGCATCATGGCCGAATATGACAATCATGCCCTTTTCAACTTCAATCATGGTTAAACAAAAAAAAACTCAAAATCTTACTCATGAGTAGATGAATCCATCATTGCATGCATCATCATCAAGCTTCACACTTAGCATGCAATGGCTTTATCACCATAACAACTTTGGCCAAATACCATTTCCATGGCATAACAAAGATTTGAGCCATGGCTAACATGCACATCAAGTTAGCAACCAAAACATGCATGAAACTCCTAACACAACCTCATACATACCTTAATCTTGATGCCAATTTAGCCAAATCACCTTTCTAGATCTCTTCTAAACCAAGCATGAAGCAAAATCCTCTTTCTTCCTCCTTATGATTTTCGGTCAAAAGATGAGAAAGGATGAACACAACAAATTTTTTCTTCCTTCTTTTCAACTCACTCAAGGGGGGATTACCACACTCACACACATTTTTTTTTTTCATTCTTTTCTTACCCATGCTTATTTGTTTATTATTTCTCCCTAATGCCCAACAAAACATGTTTCATGACATGTTTAGCCCATATCTCTTTGTCATGGCCGGCCATCACTTGTATTAAAGGGAATTTGACATGCAAGTCCATTATTTTGCATGCATGCTTTAATTAGTCATCACACATCCCCATCATACTTTCAAAGTTCACTACTAGGTCCTTTCTAGTGAAATTCACCTTTATAACACTAAATCAATCATCAAAAAATGTCATACATGAATACACACATATTATAGGCATCGAAATAAATTTTAAATTATTTTATGCCTCGATTTTGTGGTCCCGAGACCACCTTCCGACTAGGGTCAATTTTGGGCTGTCACAACTCTCCCCACTTAAGAAATTTTCGTCCCCGAAAATCTTACGTAAATAGGTTTGGATATCGCTTTTCATAGAGTTCTCGGTCTCCCAAGTAGCTTCTTCTATCCCGTGCTTGAGCCATAACACTTTTACTAGCGGAACCCCCTTGTTTCGCAGAACTCTTTTACTTCGTGATAGGATACGAATCGGTTCTTCCTCATAACTCATATTAGCTTGAATTTCAATTTCGATGGACTAATCACGTATGATGGATCGGATCTATAGCGTCAAGCATCAAACGTGAAAGACATCGTGAACCTTTTCGAGTTCGGGGCAAAATCAAGCGATATGCCATCGGACCGACTCGCTCAGATATCTCATATGGCCCAACGAACCTCGGGCTCAACTTGCTTTTACGGCGAATCCTTTTCCAAGCGATACCTTGAAAAACACTTTATCACCCACGATACTCGATATCCTTACGCTTGGGTCCGCGTCACGACTTCCGGCGATCGGAGGCTATCTTGACTTTCACGGATTACTTTCTTTTACATTCAAAGATCTCTAATCAAATCCACCCGAAAATCTTGCTTTCACCAAGCTCGGTCCAAATCAATGGTGTACGGCATTTACGAATCGTATAAAGCCTCGTGAGTGCCATCTTAATACTTGATTGAAAGTCGTTGTTGTGGCGAATTCAATCAACGGCAAATACCGTTCCCATGAACCACTAAACTCGAGGACGCAACATCTTAACATATCCTCAAGTATCTAAATTATCCACTCGGATTGACCATCGGTTTGGGGTGAAAGCGGTCTTTGAAATGCAACTTGGTACCCAAAACTTCTTGCAACTTTTTCCAAAATCGCGAGGTAAATCTCGGATCTCTATTCGACACGATGGAAATATTTGGGTCATCAAATATTTGAGACTTTTGTGATCCAAACCGTACACATGGCACCTTTCACCAAATAAGTAATGTCGCCAAATCTTTAAACAAAGCGAACACGATGGCGGCGTTTCAATTCGAGATCATGGGTGGGATAATTTTTTTTATCTCGTGTGGCTTCAATTGCCATCGATTTGAAATTCGAGTCCTTGTTCGAGGCCACAACTCGTCGACCTTCTTGCATCATTACGCAACCTAACCCAAGGAGGCGAATAATGGCGTCACTATAGATGACAAACTCTTTGCCGATTCGGGTTGCACTATTTGAATTGGGGCTTTCACCAAATAAGTCTTTTAAAGCGAACACGATGGCGGCCAATGATCGAAACTTTTTTGGCATTTCTCGACGTCCATTCGAACTTAACATCCTTTTTAACCCAGGGAGTAACTATAGATGACAAACTCTCATCGGTTGCACTAGAATTGGGGCTATCGTTGAGAAACCTTTACAAATCGTCCTTTTTGGTAACCGTAATCGGCGTGGCTATCGTTGAGAAACCCAAAAAATCTCAGAACCTCGAACCTAATATTTCTGGAGGCTTCCAATTAAGTATGGCTGAAATTTTATTGAATTAAACTCGAATACCGTCTGAATACCACATGACCCAAGAAGCTAACCTCTCTTAACCGAACTCACCCTTGCTGAACTTAGCATATAATTGCTTATCCGTAAAATTTGCGGCACTAACCGCGGTGTTCAAAGATGTTCGATCTCATTTCTTGAATAGACCAAGATGTCATCAATGAACACGACTACTTAATCGATCCAAATATGGTGCGAAGATCGATTCATTAAATCCATAAATACCGGAGGGCATTAGTGAGCCCAAACGGCATCACTAGGAACTCATAGTGACCATATCTCGCTTACGAAGGCGGTCTTGGGTGCGTCCGAATCTCGGATTCGCAATTGATAATAGCCCGATCTCAAATCTATTTTCGAGAACACCGAGGCTCCCTTGATTGATCAAACAAGTCATCGATCGTGGTAGCGGATATTTGTTCTTTATCGTCGCTTTATTAAGTCGACGATAGTCGATCTGCAACCGCATGGTTCCATCCTTCTTCTTCACGAACAACACCGGCGCACCCCAAGGCGAGAAACTCAAGAGCAAAACCTCTATCCACCAATTCTTGCAACCGAAGCTTTCAACTCCTTTAATTCCGTTGGTGCCATACGATACGGAGCTATCGAATTGGAGTGGTACGGTACCAATTCGATGCCAAATTCTATTTCGAACAGGTGGTAAACCCGGCAATTCTTCGAGGAAAACATCCGGGTATTCACAAACCACGGCGAGATTCGGGTTTCTTTTACGATTCCTTGTCATCGAGCACATACGCAAGGTGCGCCGCACCCTTTTCTTACATATTTCCGGGCCAACATTGCCGATATTACGGTGGCAACCCTTTAAGTCTGTAGACTCGACCGAATTATCTCGTTATTCGCGCACCTCAAATCGATAGTCTTGCTTTTGCAATTTACGACCGCATCGTGCATGGTCAACCCATCCAAACCAAGGATAACGTCGAATTCATCGAATGGCAAAAGCATCAAGTCCGCCTCGAAACAAGAACCTCGGAACACTAGGGGACTTTTCTTGCACACTTTGTTGACAAGCACGTAATGACCCAAGGGTTTGACACCGAATTACAAACTCGATGAGACTCAATAGGCAAAGTCTTCTTTGGATGCTAAGGTTTCACATATATAAGATTGAGTAGAACCGGGGTCAATCAAAACAATCACATTAGTATTGAAAAGAGTGAAAGCACCGTAATGACATCCGGAGAGCAAGATCCTCGCGTGCGCGTATGGCATAAGTCCTCGCAGGAGCACGAGCCTCGGATCGATGGTAGCATCTCTAGATCCTCTCGACCGCCATGACCTTGCCCATATTTCTAGGTGGCCTACCTCGGCGATGGTAGCACCGGGTTTCCACTCGACTCACATTCTTCTCAAGCATCCTCGGGCAATCCTTCATAAAGTGGTCGGCCGATCCACACTTATAGCGGGAGCGATCACGAAACCAACACTCCCGAATGCCATTTGCCACAATGTTGACACTCCGCCTCTCTCGGCGATCATTTCCACCATCAGCGATCGAAGTGACTCGTGTGTCACAGGGTCGATCGCGTCCTCGTCTAGAAAAGCCCAAAGCGTCTCTAGACCGGTTCACATCATCTCAAATCTCTTGATGCTGTTGAAGAGACTTTCCGAGGACCTCTTCGAATTCTCCGGTTCCCACATCGCTTTTTGTTTCTCCTTTCTAAGCTCTTCACTTTACAAGCTCGCTCAACAAGTACTACAAACTCGTATTTCGAGAATGCCAACGAACATCCTTATATCATCATTCAGCCCATCCTCGGCGTTTACACATAATAGCTTGGACGAAATCATTCTCGCAGCGTGTCGGCTAAGCCTCACAAATTTTCGTTCATAGTCGTGTAACCGACATAGAACCTTGCTTAAGATCAAGAAATTCCCTTCGCTTTTGTCGATGAATCTCGACCGATATACTTTTTTGAACTTCGGTTTGAAAGAATTCCCAAGTCACTTGCTCTCTAGGCACCACGAAGTCGAGTACTCCACCAATAGTAGGCGGAATCACGTAGCAAGGAGATGGTACACTTTAAGCACTCATCGGTGTACAAGATAGCTCATCGAGCACCGGATAGTGTTGTCCAACCAAAATTCAGCTCGTTCGGCATCATCATCATCCGTAGCTTTAAATTCAGTGGCCCCATGTTTTGAATCCTATCGATTGGGGCTTACTTGACCTTATTTGGTCGATTCTGGGAGGTATTGTAGGTCTTGAGGCTGCATTTGTCGGGAATGGAGGTTGTGGAACAGCCGTGTTAGTTCGAATGTATTGGTTAAACCATTCGTTCATCACACTATAAAAGGCTTGCCTAGCCTCATCATTCGGATTCTTGGCCATAGGTTGAGAGTCCGTGGCTGTCCCTTGTCGGGAGTAGGCGCCACACTCTCCCCATCATCAGCTATTGCTCGGTTGGGATCGGGATCCATTGCTATAAACAAACTCAAAGTCAAATTGTCAGAAATCACCACACTATCGATTCATCATTTAATGGCATGTATAGCTAGACCCCAAACACCTCACGGTAGTCCTAGAATAGACTAAACCGTGGCTCTGATACCAATAAAATTGTAACACCCCAATCCCGAGACCATCACCGGTGTCGGACACGAGGGGTTAACAAGTCAAGTCCACATATTTTGCCCACCAATTTGACATTTCCAGTCAGGCTGGAAAACTGCGTCACTGTCGCCTTAAAAATCATATCTCGAGTTTCAAAATTCGGAAACTGGTTTCGTAAATTTTCCCTAAATTTAGACTCATATATCCATCCATGGATTTATTTCTAGAATTTTTGGTCAGGCCAATTGGTACAGTTTATTAGTTAAAGTCACCCCTGTTACAGGGATCGACTGCTCTGAGCTTCGCGCGTTACAACTTGCATATCTCTCTGTACAGGGCTTTAATACTGGTGCCGTTTGTTTCTAATGAAACTAGACTCAAAATGGAATCTTCACATATAAGGAATGACTCCTAATTCTTTCTGGATAATTTATAGTAAATTTTTAAAGTTTCGACAGGGGACCCAGAAACCATTCTGGCCCTGTCTCACAATAGCTTTAATATCTCTTAACAAGTAACTCCTATGACCATTTCGTTTCTTCCATATGAAAATAGACTCATCAAGGTTCATTTACATAGCTGATTCACTATTTAATACCATTCCTACAAATTTTGGTGATTTTTCACATTCAAATTACTGCAGCTGGCAGCATCTGTTTTTAAGGTAGGTCTTACCTATTTTGTAGTCTCCATGAACCAACTAGTCTTGCCATACATAGGTCCACATATGATCATTTTAACCATGCCAATGGCTGATCATGTGACCAACATTCCCATTCCAATTCATAGTCACATCATGACACCATATATATATATACAAACCGCAAATAGTCTAAGTTCATTCTTCACTTTTACGAGCCGTTTTAGATAGCCGTACACATATACATCACCACATTTTTAAACCAACAAGGGGTAGTCCTATACATGCCATTTCAAAGTTCAACCAAAATTTATACCAAAATAGAGGCGTTGATAGTGTGGATGACTTGACTTTAATGATCCCGAATCCGATTGCTATCGAGCAAAATCTATAAGACAGAGAGCCAAAGCAGCGGGTAAGCATTTTTATGCTTAGTAAGTCTCAAGGAATAAAATCAGCTTTAATTAAAGCATTACATTCACATAACCAAATACATCATTTCACTAATACACATTCACATAATCATACTTACTTCACCATCCCAACTCTTAGGTTCATACACAAATAACGGCTTCGTTAAGGCCGATAACTCGTTCCATCATAGGAGCGGATATGCATACGCTCTTACTCCTAGCAGCATAAAGCACACACCACACTTACCTTGTTATTGGGAAATTTCACAAGTGTATTAGCTGAAATTTTCCAGCAAGCTTATAATTTTCAAATCACATACCTTGAGCTTAACCGGATATAGCTACTCGTTCAAACGCCGGGACATAGCCGGATATGGTAACCCGCACCAAGGCCTACGGGACTTAACCCGGATATCACGATTGCACAAATGCCTTGGTCTTAGCCCGGATAGAATGACTCGCATACGAATGCCTTGGTCTTAGCGGATATAGCCACTAGCACCATTGCCTTGGGTCTTAACCCGTTATAATTTCAACATAATTGTCTTTGGGGCTTAGCCCGATATCATTCAATTTCTCATGCACACATACATCAATAATCATTGGACATACATATTTCATTTTCGTTACTAAGGCTCAAACACAATTATAATCATTAGCATAATCGCCTTTCGGACTTAGCCCGGTATCATTCAATACTCACACACATAAATCAATAATCAATACATCCATATTTCATTCCACATAATTCAATTAAGGTCACTTCTTGAGGACTTACCTCGGATGTTGTCGAGCGGCTTTTACGGCTATTCGATCACTTTTGTTTCCTTCCCTTGTCCAATTGTGGCCCTCTAAGCTCTTGAGCTAATTCAAACAAATTCAATTTATTAAAACCTCATTGTGCTAGCTTATGGCGAATATGACAAGGAGTTTAAATGGTCATATGGCCACCCTTTAGCTTGAATACACAATGGTCATGCACATTTTATACTACATCAAGCAATTCAATACAATTCATTCGAGCATCAAGGAAAAGCTAAGGCCTTCAATAGGCTACCCAAGGCGAATATTCATGTCCATGTTGAGGCCAATTATGCACTTAATACCTCACAAAAACAGCATGCATTTTACTAGTTAATGCTTTGCATATTGTAGCTCAAAACTTATATTATAGCATCAAGCACTCATATGTGTGCTAGGCGAATGTGCTTGCAATTTCACAATCATTCTTCAACATCTTCATCTTTAAACAAACATATTCATCACTTAGTTCACAACCAAAACATCATGTGCAAACATATATATACATATATGAGCATGGCGAATTTCAAGGTGTCCATAGCCATCCAAAACACAAATTTTAACTAACATGCAAGAAGCATGAACCATGCTCATGAATGCATCATGGCGAATATGGCAATCATGCCCTTTTCAACTTCAATCATGGTTAAACAAAAGAAAACTCAAAATCTTACTCATGAGTAGACAATCCATCATTGCATGCATCATCATCAAGCTTCACACTTAGCATGCAATGGCTTTATCACCATAACAACTTTGGCCAAATACCATTTCCATGGCATAACAAAGATTTGAGCCATGGCTAACATGCACATCAAGTTACCAACCAAAACATGCATGAAACTCCTAACACAACCTCATACATACCTTAATCTTGATACCAATTTAGCCAAATCACCTTCTAGATCTCTTCTAAACCAAGCATGAAGCAAAAATCCTCTTTCTTCCTCCTTATGATTTTCGCCAAAAAGATGAGAAAGGATGAACACAACAAATTTTTTCTTCCTTCTTTCTCAACTCACTGCAGGGGGATTACCACACTCACACACATTTTTTTTCATTCTTTTCTTACCCATGCTTATTTGTTTATTATTTCTCCCTAATGCCCAACAAAACATGTTTCATGACATGTTTAGCCCATATCTCTTTGTCATGGCGGCCATCACTTGTACAAAGGGAATTTGACATGCAAGTCCATTATTTTGCATGCATGCTTTAATTAGTCATCACACATTTCCCCCATCATACTTTCAAAGTTCACTACTAGGTCCTTTCTAGTGAAATTCACCTTTATAACACTAAATCAATCATCAAAAAATGTCATACATGAATACACACATATTATAGGCATCGAAATAAATTTTAAATTATTTTTATGCCTCGGTTTTGTGGTCCCGAGACCACCTTCCGACTAGGGTCAATTTTGGGCTGTCACACTATACATGCCATTAAATGATGAATCGATAGTGTGGTGATTTCTGACAATTTGACTTTGAGTTTGTTTATAGCAATGGATCCTGATCCCAACCGAGCAATAGCTGATGATGTGGAGAGTGTGGCGCTTTGCTCCGCACAAGGGATGCAACGGCGGACTCTCAACCTATGGCCAAGAATCCGAATGATGAGGCTAGGCAAGCCTTTTATAGTGTGATGAACGAATGGTTTAACCAATACATTCGAACTAACACGGTGTTCCACAACCTCCATTCCCGACAAATGCAACCCCAAGACCTACAATACCTCCCAGAACTAACCAAATAAGGTCAAGTGAGCCCCAATCGATAGGATTCAAAACATGGGGCCACCGAATTTAAAGCTACGGATGATGATGATGCCGAACGAGCTGAATTTTGGTTGGACAACACTATCCGGTGCTCGATGAGCTATCTTGTACACCGATGAGTGCTTAAAGTGTACCATCTCCTTGCTACGTGATTCACCTACTATTGGTGGAGTACTCGACTTCGTGGTACCTAGAGAGCAAGTGACTTGGGAATTCTTTCAAACCAAGTTTCAAAAAAGTATATCGATCGAGATTCATCGACCAAAAGCGAAGGGAATTTCTTGATCTTAAGCAAGGTTCTATGTCTGCTACCGACTATGAACGAAAATTTGTGAGGCTTAGCCGATCGCCGAGAATACATTTCGTCCGGAAGCTATTATGTGTAAACGCCGAGGATGGGCTGAATGATGATATGAGGATGTTCGTTGGCATTCTCGAAATACGAGAGTTCGTAGTACTTGTTGAGCGAGCTTGTAAAGTCAAGAGCTTAGAAAGGAGAAACAAAAGTTGATGTGAGAACCGAGAATTCGAAGAGGTCCTCGGAAAGTCTCTTCAACAGACATCAAGAGATTTCGAGATGATGTGAGCCGGTCTAGAGGTGCTTCGGGCTTTTCTAGACGAGGACGCGATCGACCCCTGCGACCACACGAGTCACTTGATCGCCAGGTGGTGAAATGACCGCCGAGAGAGGCGGAGTGTCTGCGCATTGTGGCAAATGGCATTCGGGAGTCTGTTGGTTCCGTGATCGTTCTGCTATAAGTGTGGATCGGCCGACCACTTTTTGAAGGATTGCCCGAGGATGCTTGAGCAGAATGTAAGTCGAGTGGAAACCCGGTGCTACCATCGCCGAGGTAGGCCACCTAGAAATGTGGGCAATGTCGATGGCGGTCGAGAGGATCTAGAGATGCTACCATCGATCGAGGCTCGTGCTCTTGCTAGGACTTATGCCATACACGCACGCCGAGGATGCTTGCCTCTCCGATGTCATTACTGGTACTTTGACTCTTTTCAATACTAATGTGATTGCTTTGGTTGACCTGGTTCTACTCATTCTTATATATGTGAAACCTTAGCATCCAAAGAAGACTTTGCCTATTGAGTCTCTCGAGTTTGTGATTCGGTGTCAAACCCTTGGGTCATTACGTGCTTGTCAACAAAGTGTGCAAGAAAAGTCCCCTAGTGTTCCGAGGTTTTGTTTTCTGGCGGACTTGATGCTTTTGCCGTTCGATGAATTCGACGTTATTCTTGGTTTGGATTGGTTGACCATGCACGATGCGGTCGTAAATTGCAAAAGCAAGACTATCGATTTGAGGTGCGCGAATAACGAGATAATTCGGGTTGAGTCTACGGACTTAAAGGGGTTGCCACCGTAATATCGCAATGTTGGCCCTAAATATGTAAGAAAAGGGTGCGGCGTACCTTGCGTCGTGCTCGATGACAAGGAATCAGAAAAGAAACCCGAATCTGTGCCCGTGGTTTGTGAATACCCGGATGTTTTCCCTGAAGAATTGCCGGGTTTACCACCTGTTCGGGAAATAGAATTTGGCATCAAATTGGTATCTGGTACCACTCCAATTTCGATAGCTCCGTATCGTATGGCACCAACGAAATTAAAGGAGTTGAAAGCTCAGTTGCAAGAATTGGTGGATAGAGGTTTTGCTCGCCCGAGTTTTTCGCCTTGGGGTGCGCCAGTGTTGTTTGTCAAAAAAGAAGGATGGAACCATGCGGCCGTGCATCGACTATCGTCAGCTTAATAAAGCGACGATAAAGAACAAATATCCGTTACCACGTATCGATGATTTGTTCGATCAACTGAAGGGAGCCTTAGTGTTCTCGAAAATAGATTTGAGATCGGGCTATTATCAATTGCGAATCCGAGATTCGGACATACCCAAGACTGCCTTCAGAACGAGATATGGTCACTATGAGTTTCTAGTGATGCCGTTTGGGCTCACTAATGCCCCTGCGGTATTTATGGATTTAATGAATCGGATCTTCAGACCAAATTTGGATCGATTCGTAGTCGTGTTCATTGATGACATCTTGGTCTATTCGTGAAATGAGACCGAACATGCTAAACACCTGAGGTTAGTGCTGCAAATTTTACGGGATAAGCAATTTTATACTAAGTTCAGCAAGTGTGAATTCGGTTAAGAGAGGTTAGCTTCTTGGGTCATGTGGTATCAGATCGGTATTCGAGTCAATTCAATAAAATTTCAGCCATACTTAATTGGAAGCCTCAGAAATATTAATGAGGTTCGAGACTTTTTGGGGCTTGCTTGGTTATTACCGACGATTTGTAAAGGTTTCTCAACGATAGCCACGCCAATGACGGCTACTCCAAAAGGATGTTAAGTTCGAATGGATGAGAAATGTCGAAAAGTTTCGATCAACTCGAAAACTTATTTGACCGAAGCCCCAATTCTAGTGCAACCCGAATCGGCAAAGAGTTTGTCATCTATAGTGACGCCCCTACTTGGGTTAGGTTGTGTATTGATGCAAGAAGGTCGAGTTGTGGCCTGCGCGCCGAGGAAATTAAAGCCACATGAGAAAAATTATCCGACCCATGATCTCGAATTGGCGCCATCGTATTCGCCCTAAAGATTTGGCGACATTACTTATTTGGTGAGAGGTGCCATGTGTACTCGGATCACAAAAGTCTCAAATATTTGATGACCCAAAGAGACTTAAATCTGCGACAAAGACGTTGGCTCGAGCAGTTAAAGGATTATGAGCTGGTCATTGACTATCACCCGGGAAAGGCGAATGTGGTTGTGGATGCCTTGAGTCGTAAATCATTATTCACTTTACGAGCAATGAATGTGCAGTTGTCCGTTCGATCCGACAACGTGTTAGTAGCTGAATTGAAAGCCAAACCATTATTGATACATCAAATTTGTGAATCTCAGAAGGTCGACGATGAGTTGGTTGCAAAGCGGGCCGAGTGTGTTCCGAACAAGGAATCAAAGTTTCAGATCGATGATGACGATTGTTTGAGGTTCAGAAGTCGTCTGTGTGTTCCAAGAAATTCGGAACTTATTTCGATAATTCTGAACGAAGCCTATTGTAGCCGAATGGCAATCCACCCGGGGAGTACGAAGATGTACAACGATTTGAAACATCGGTTTTGGTGGCACGGTATGAAACGAGACATCTCCGACTTTGTTTCGAGATGTTTAATATGTCAACAAGTGAAAGCGGAACATCAAGTGCCTTCAGGATTACTTCAGCCGATCACGATACCCGAGTGGAAATGGGATCGAGTCACAATAGACTTTGTATCCGGACTGCCATTGTCAGCAAGTAAGAAGGATGCGATTTGGGTCGTGGTAGATAGATTGACTAAGTCGGCTCACTTTGTCCCGTGACGTGCGGATTTTTCAATGGACAAATTAGCCGAATTGTACGCTTCTCGATTGTGAGATTACACGGGTGCCTAATTCTATCGTGTGGGATAGAGATCCGAGATTTACCTCGTGATTTTGGAAGAAGTTGCAAGAAGCTTTGAGTACCAAGTTGCACTTCAAAGACCGCCTTTCACCCCAAACCGATGGTCAATCCGGCGGATAATTCGGATACTTGAGGATATGTTGAGATGTTGCATCCTCGAGTTCGATGGTTCATGGAACGGTATTTGCCTTTGATTGAATTCGCTTATAATAATAGTTTTCAATCAAGTATTAGGATGGCACCTTACGAGGCTTTGTACGGTCGTAAATGTCGTACACCATTGTTTTGGACCGAGCTCGGTGAAAGCAAAATTTTCGGTGGATTTGATTAGAGATCTTTGAATGAAAGTGAAAGTAATCCGTGAAAGCTCAAGATAGCCTCCGATCGTCGAAGTCGACGCGGATCTGAGCGTAAGGACATCGAGTATCGTGGGAGATAAAGTGTTTCTCAAGGTTTCGCCTTGGAAAAAATACTCGATTCGACCGTAAGGGCAAGTTGAGCCCGAGGTTCATTGGGCCATATGAGATATCCGAAGCGAGTCGGTCCAAAGGCATATCGTTTGATTTTGCCCCCGAACTCGAAAAGATTCACGATGTCTTTCATGTTTCGATGCTTGATGCTATAGATCGATCCATCGCACGTGATTAGTCCATCGGGTTGAAATTCAAGCCAATATGAGTTATGAGGAAGAACCGGTTCGTATCACGCACGTGAAATGAAAGAGTTGCGAAACAAGCGGGTCCCGCTAGTGAAAGTGTTATGGCTCAAACACGGGATAGAAGAAGCTACTTGGGAAACCGAGAACTCTATGAAAGAGCGATACCGAGCCTATTTACGGTAAGATTTTCTGGGACGAAAATTTCTTAAGTGGGGAGAGTTGTGATGACCCAAAATTGACCCTAGTCGGAATGTGGTTTCGGGACCACAAAACCGAGGCATAAAAATAATTAAAAATTTATTTTGATGCCTATAATATGTGTGTGCTCATGTATGACATTTTATGATGATTGATTTAGTGTTATAAGGGTGAATTCCACAAGAAAGGACTTAGTAGTGAAATTTGAAAGTATGATAGGGAAATGTGTGATGACTAATTAAAGCATGCATGCAAAATAATGGACTTGCATGTCAAATTCCCCCTTTTTATAGGTGGTGGCTGGCCATGACAAGGGAGGATGGGCTAAACATGTCATGAAACATGTTTTGTTGGTGCATTAGGGTGAAATAATAAACAAAGGTGTATGGGTGATAAAAAATGAAAAAAAAATGTGTGTGAGTGTAGTAATCCCCCCCTTGCCGTGAGTTGAGAAAGAAGGAAGAAAAAAATTTGTTGTGTTCTTCCTTTCTCATCCTTTTGGCCGAAAATCATAAAGAGGAAGAAAGAGGATTTTTGCTTCATGCTTGGTTTAGAAGAGATCTAGAAGGTGATTTGGCCAAATTGGCATCAAGATTAAGGTATGTATGAGGTTGTGTTAGGAGTTTCATGCATGTTTTGGTTGCTAACTTGATGTGCATGTTAGCCATGGCTCAAATCTTTGTTATGCCATGGAAATGGTATTTGGCCAAAGTTGTTATGGTGATAAAGCCATTGCATGCTAAGTGTGAAGCTTGATGATGATGCATGCAATGATGGATTGTCTACTCTTGAGATTTCTTTGTAGCCATCTTGAGTAAGACTTTGAGTTTTCTTTTGTTTAACCATGATTGAAGTTGAAAAGGGCATGATTGTCATATTCGACCATGATGCATTCATGAGCATGGTTCATGCTTCTTGCATGTTAGTTAAAATGTGTGTGTTTTGGATGGCTATGGACACCTTGAAATTCGCCATGCTCATATATGTATATATATGTTTGCACATGATGTTTTGGTTATGAAGTAAGTGATGAATATGTTTGTTTAAAGAAGAAGATGTTGAAGAATGATTGTGAAATTGCAAGCACATTCGGCCTAGCACACATATGAGTGCTTGATGCTATATTATAAGTTTTGAGCTACAATATGCAAAGCATTAACTAGTAAAATGCATGCTGTTTTGTGTGGTATTAAGTGCACAATTGGCCTCAACATGGACAAGTATATTCGGCCTTAGGTAGCCTATTGATGGCCTTAGCTTTTCCTTGATGCTCGAATGAATTGTATTGAATTGCTTGATGTAGTATAAAATGTGCATGACCATTGTGTATTCAAGCTAAAGGGTGGCCATATGACCATTTAAACTCCTTGTCATATTCGCCATAAGCTAGCACAATGAGGTTTTAATAAATTGAATTTGTTTGAATTAGCTCAAGAGCTTAGAGGGCCACAATTGAACAAGGGAAGGAAAAAGTAATCGAATAGCCGTAAAAGCCGTTCGACAACATCCGAGGTAAGTCCTCAAGAAGTGACCTTACTTGAATTATGTGGAATGAAATATGGATGTATTGATTATTGATTTATGTGTGTATGAGTATTGAATGATACCCGGGCTAAGTCCCAAGGCGATTATGCTAGTGATTATAATTGTGTTTGAGCCTTAGTAACAAAAATAAATATGTATGTCCAATGATTATTGATGTATGTGTGCATGAGAAATTGAATGATATCTGGCTAAGCCGAAGACAATTATGCTGGAAATTATAACCGGGTTAAGACCAAGGCAATTGTGCTAGTGGCTACATCCGGCTAAGACCAAGGCATTCGTCGCGAGTCATTCTATCTGGGCTAAGACCCGAAGGCATTTGTGCAAATCGTGATATCCGGGTTAAGTCCCGTAGGCCTTGGTGCGGGTTACCATAACCGGGCTATGTCCCGAAGGCGATTGAATGAGTAGCGATATCCGGTTAAACTCCGAAGGTATGTGATTTGAAAATTATAAGCTTGCTGGAAAATTTTAGCTAATGCACTTGTGAAATTTCCCAATGACAAGGTAAGTGTGGTGTGTGCTTTGCGTGCTAGGAGTAAGAGCGTATGAATATCCGCTCCTATGATGGAACGAGTTATCGGCCTTAACGAAGCCGTTATTTGTGTATGAACATAAGAGTTGGGATGGTGAAGTAAGTATGATTATGTGAATGTGTATTAATGAAATGATGCATTTGGCTATGTGAATGTATTGCTTTAATTAAAGCTGATTTTATTGCTTGAGACTTACTAAGCATAAATATGCTTACCCGTTGCTTTGGCTCTCGGTTTTATAGATTTTGCTCGATAGCAATCGGATTCGGGATCATTAAAGTCAAGTCATCTACACTATCAAAGCCTCCATCTTGGTAAAATTTTTGGTTGAAATTTGAAATGGCATGTATAGGACTACCCTTTGTTGGTTTAAATATCTTTGTGATGTATATGTATGCGGCCATGCGAAAATGGCTCGTAAAGGTGAAGTACGAACTTAGACTATTTTCGGTTTGTATATATATATATGGTGTCATGATGTGATTATGGATTGGAAGTGGGAATGTTGGTCACATGATCAGCCATTGGTATGGTTAAAATGAGCATATGTGAACCTATGTATGGCAAGACTAGTTGGTTCATGGAGACTACAAAATAGGTAAGACTACCTTAAAAAAAAAAGGATGCTGCCAGCTGCAGTGACGTGAATGTGAAAAATCACCAAAATTTGTAGGAATGGTATTAAATAGTGAATAAGCTATGTAAATGAACCTTGATGAGTCTACTTTCATATGGAAGAAACGAAACGGTCATAGGAGTTACATGTTAAGAGATATTAAAGCTATTGTGAGACAGGGCCAGAACGGTTTCTGGGTCCCCTGTCGTAACTTCAAAAATTTACTATAAATTATCCAGAAAGAATTAGGAGTCATGCTTTATATTTACAGATTCCATTTTGAGTCTAGTTTCATTAGATACAAACGACACCAGTATTAAAGCCATGTACAGAGAGATATTCAAGTTGTAACGCGCGAAGGTCAGAGTAGTCGATCCCTGTAACATGGGTGACTTTAACTAATAAACTGTACCAATTGGCCCGACCAAAAATTCTAGAAATAAATCCATGGATGGATATATGAGTCTAAATTCAGGGAAAATTTACGAAACCGTTTTCCGAGTTTTGAAACTCGAGATATGATTTTTAAGGCGACGGTGACGCAGTTTTCCAGCCTGACTGGAAATGCCAAATTGGTGGGCAAAAATATGTGGACTTGGCTTGTTAACCCCTCGTGTCCGACACCGGCGATGGTCTCGGGTTCGGGGTGTTACAAAAACAAAGAAAAAAAAATTGTCCATCCTTTTTCATTTCTTTTGGCCGAAAGTTCTAAGGAAGAAGGAAGGAGCTCTTGCTTCATGTTCGGCTTGAAAGGGGATTAGGAAGAGGTTCGGCCATACTTGTATCTAGGTTAAGGTAAGTTTGATGTTGTGCCATGAGATTCATGCATGTTTTTAGTTGTTAGCTTGAGTTCTAACTAGCCCATGGTTTAAATCTTTGCTATGTGAGGAAGATGATACCCGGCCATGGGTGTTGTCTTCTTGGTGGATGTTTGATGTTGTGTTGGTGAGGTATGAAGATGATAGAGTGTGTGTGAGAATTTGAAAAAGGTAGGTCTTAGCAACTTCATGAAGCAATCGGCCATGGTATATCCATAAGTATGATTTATGCTTGTTATGTTACTCATGGTTAAAATGATTCGCTATGCTTCATGTAAAAATAAAATATACATGTGAATTGGATATATGTTTATATTTGGTTAATGATTTATCCTTGTGAAGTATAAATTTGTAACATGATTTGAGTTGGAAGTTATTATAATGTATTTGTGCATTCGGGTATATGATGAAAATATATGAAATGGTTATAATCGACCTTATGATTCGGCTCTTGCACATATATATATATATATATATATATATATGTTTGCACATGATGTATTGGTATGCCATTTATGGGTGGTATTAAGTATATAATTGGCCTCAACATATACATGCATACTCGGCCACATGAGAAGATTAGTGTTGCATGTATTCGGTTAGAGGCAAGCATATTGATGCCTTTATCTTGGTTTAGACAATCGGCTAAAAGGGAGTGTGGGATAATATGTTGAGTTGATGCATGATTTCACATGTATGTGACTTTAATGTCTAATGTATATATATGGGCTAAGTACCTTGAGTTCCTCTTTTCGATGCTCAAATGATTAAATCAATTTATTTGTTAAATTAAGCTCAAGAGCAAAGGGAACTAAATCCGATAAAGGAAGGAAAAAGTGGTCGAATAGCCATCGAAATCGTTCGACAACATCCGAGGTAAGTTTTGAGTAACGAGACTTAGTTACCGATTTGATTAAGTCATGATGTATGAGCATAACAAATATGCGGTGATATGATGATTCTACTTGAATCATATGTTGAGTTAATTAGTCTATACGTATGACGGTAGCCGTATGTGCATAGAGATAGTGTCATAAAGCAAATTAAACCATGTTGTTTGTATGTGGCTAGTGAGCCGAAAATGGGATTGCTTAATACGTGACGTGTGTTTGAACTCCAATTATGAAAATGAAATATAGATGTGTCATGATTTATTGATATGTGTATGAATATTTGGATGATAACCGGCTAAGTCCCAAGGCATCTGCGCTAGTGACTAGTTACGGGCAAGTCCGAAGGCATTTGTGTGAGTTACTAAATCCGGGCTAAGTCCCGAAGGCATTTGTGCGAGTTACTAAATCCGGACTAAGTCCCGAAGGCATTTGTGCGAGTTACTAAATCCGGGCTAAGTCCAGAAGGCAATTGTGCGAGTTACTCTAACCAAAGCTATGTCCCAAGGCATTTGAGCGAGTAGCTATATCCGGTTAAATTCTGAAGGTACGTGATTTGGGAATGAGCGATCTGCTGTAATAATTTCAATTAATACGCTCGTAAAAACTCTACAAACGAGGTATGTGTTGTACATGCATTGGATTAATTGATTCCTCTTAAATAGTATTCGCTCAGTCGATTAAGGAGCTTCCGGTTTTGGTTAAGTTGATCCCTTATGTATGAATATAAGGGTTGGAAATGTGAAGTAGGACTGATTTTTGAGAATATATATGTATATGAAATTATCCGTTTAGTTATATGAATGCTATACTTCATTTGAGCCTAATTCCATTGCTCAAAACTTACTAAGCATTAAATGCTTACTCCGTTTTTTTGAATCTCTGTTTTATAGATTTTGGTTCGTCAGCTATCGGACTCTGGATTATTGAAGTCAAAGTCGCCCACACTATCAAAGCCCCTTTTGGTACACTTTTGGTTGAACTTTGAAATGGCATGTATAACTACCCTTTTTGATGTTGGTCATGTACCTTTCGGTATTGTACAAATTTGGATAGCCATGCGAAAATGGCTTATATACATATTTTGAGCATAATATTATAATCATCTTGTATGTATATGGTTATTGAGAGGTGTGGATGTGCTTGGCAATGATTGGCCATTGGAATGGTTAATCACAATCATGTTTTGTGCTATATATGCTAAAGGGTTAGTTAAATCATGGAAACTATGTAATAGGTAAAGTCTACCCTAAAGGCAGATACCGACAGCAGTAGTGGTGTGAATTTGAAAAATCACTAAAAATATTAGGAATAGATTTAAATTGTGAATAAATTAGGTAATCGAACCTTGATGAATCTAATTTCATATGGAAGAAACAAAACGGTGATATGAGTCGGATTTTAAGAGATATTTAAGTTTTCGTGAAACAGGTTCAGAACGGTTTCTGGATTTCCTGTTCTGACTTTGGAAATTCATTACGAATTAACCAGAGATAATTAGAAGTCATGCCATATATTTATAGATTCCTTTTCGAGTCTAGTTTCTATAGAAACAAACGGCATCAGTATTGAAGCCCTGTACAGGGAGATATCCAAGTCATAGTACGTGAAGGGCAGAGTAGTGGGACCCTGAAACAGGGGAGACTTTAACTAATAAAATGTACTAATTGGCTACACCAAAAATTCTAGAAAAAAATTTGTAGATGGATATATGAGTCTAGTTTCAGGAAAAATTTACGAAATTGGTTTTCGAGTTTTGAAACTCAAGATATGATTTTTAAGGCGACAGTGATACAGTAACCAGCTTGTCTGGAAATTTTTAAAATGGACTGTGAAAATAAGTGAATTTAGTCTGTGAACCCCTCGTGTCCGACTCCCAGTGCGGTCTCTGCACGGGTGTTACAATTTTTATTGGTATCAGAGCTACGGTTTAGTCTATTCTAAGACTACCGTACTACGTTTGGGTCTAGCTATACATGCCATTATGTGATTATTTGATAGTGTGGTGATTTCTGACATTTGCAAATGTGTGTATTTATAGTAATGGATCCCGATCCTCGACCGAAGCGGAGGTGATGATCTTGAGAGTGTAGCACCTGCTCCCGCACAAGGGGCAATGCCGTGGACTCTCAACCTATTGCTAGTAATCCGAATGATGAAGCTAGACAAGCTTTTATATAGCGTGATGAATGATTGGTTCAACCAATACATTCGAACTAATACTACTGTTCCACAACCTCCATTCTCGACAAAAACAACCCCAAGACCTACCATACCTCCGAGAATCGACCAAATAAGGTCAAATAAGCCCCAGTTGATGAATCGAAAACACGGCTCTTGAATTTAAAGCTACGGACAATGATGATGCCGAGCAAGTTGAATTTTGGTTGGACAACACTATCCGCATTTTCGATGAGCTATCTTGCACACCGATGAGTGCCTAAAGTGTACTATCTCCTTGCTACATGATTACGCCTACTATTGGTGGAATCGTTGACTTCATTGTGCCCAGAGAGCAAGTAACTTGGGAGTTTTTCCAAACCGAGTTTGGAAAAAGTATATCGATCGAGATTTATGGATCAAAAACGGAAGGAATTTCTTGAACTTAAACAAGGTTCCATGTCGGTTCTGACTATGAGCGAAAATTTGTAAGGCTTAGCCAGTGCCATGGAATGCATTTCTTGAAGCCGTGATGTGTAAACGTTTGAGGATGGGCTGAATGATGATATAAAGTTGTATGTTGGCATTTTGGAAATCGAGAATTTGTGGCACTTGTCGGCGGGCTTGTAAAGCCGAGGAGCTCAAGATGGAGAAAAGAAAAGCTGAGGTGGAAGCAAAGGAGTTTCGTAAGAGGTCTTCGGAGAAGTCCTTCCCACGATCATCGAAGAAATTTAGAGATGGCTTAGGCCGATCTAGAGACACTTGGGCTTATCTAGACGAGATCGCGATCGACCCCACAGTGAGTGCACGAGTCACTTGATGCCCGATGTTGGAAATGATCGTCGAGACGAATCTGAGTGTCGATGTTGTGGTAAATGGCACTTGGGAGTTGTAGATTCCATGACCGCTCTTGTTACAAGTCTTGGTCACCACCACTTTATTAAAGATTGCCCGAGATTGTCTGCGAACAAAACGTAAATCGAGTGGGAAACCCGGCGCTACTCTTGCTCGGGGTAGACCATCTAGGAATACGGGTAATGCTAGTGGCGGTCGAGAGGATCTAGAGATGCTACAACCGGATCCGAGGCTCGTGCTCTGCTAGAGCTTACGCTATCGCCAGCACGCGAGGATGCTTCCTCGCCGGATGTTATTACTGTACTTTTACTCTCTTTGATACTAATGTGATTGCTTTGATTGACCACGGTTCTACTCATTCTTATATATGTGAAACCTTAGCATCCAGTAAGACTCTACCTGTTGAGTCTACTGAGTTTGTAATTCGGGTGTCAAATCCTTTGGGTCGTTACGTGCTTGTTGACAAAGTGTGCAAAAAATGTCCCCTAGTAATCCAAGGTTCCTGTTTTCCGGCGGACTTGATGCTTTTACCGTTTGATGAATTTGATGTTATCCTCGGTTTAGATTGGTTGACCATGCATGATGCGGTTGTAAATTGCAAAAGCAAGACTATTGATTTGAGGTGCGCAAATAACGAGATAATCCAAGTTGAGTCTACGGACTTAAAGGGGTTGCCAGCTGTAACATCATCAATGTTGGCCCAGAAATATGTAAGAAAGGGGTGCGAAGCATACCTTGCGTATGTACTTGATGACAAAGAGTTAGAAAAGAAACCCGAATCTGCGCTGGGTGGTTTGTGAATACCGGATGTTTTTCCCGAGGAATTACCGGGTTTACCACTGTTCGGAGGTAGAGTTTGGTATTGAGCTTGTACACGGACTACGCCGATTTCGATAGCTCCGTATCATATGGCACCAACCGAGTTAAAAAGTTGAAAGCTTCGATTGCAAGAATTGACGATAGAGGTTTCGCTCGACCAAGTTTCTCACCTTGGGGTGCACCAGTATTGTTTGTGAAAAAGAAGGATAGAACCATGAGGTTGTGCATCGACTATCGTTAGCTGAATAAGGTGACAATAAAGAATAAATATCCGATGCCACGTATTGACGATTTGTTTGATCAACTAAAGGGAGCCTCAATGTTTTCAAAGATAGATTTGAGATCGGGTTATTACCGATTCTTGAATTCGAGATTCGGATATACCCAAAACCGCTTTCAGAGCGAGATCGATCACTATGAGTTCTTAGTGATGCCGTTTGGGCTCACTAATGCCCTGCGGTATTTATGGATTTGATGAATCGGATCTTCAGACCGTATTTGGATCGGTTTGTAGTCGTGTTTATCAATGATATTTTGGTTTATTCGAGAAATGAAACCGATCATCTTGAACACACAGGATTAGTGTTGCAAATTTTACGGGATAAGCGATTATATGCTAAGTTCGATAAGTGTGAGTTCGGTTAAGAGAGGTTAGCTTCTTGGGTCATGTGGTATCCGCATCGGTATTCGAGTTGACCCGAGCAAAATTTCAACCATACTTAGCTGGAAGCCTCAGAAATATTCGAGGTTCGAGCTTTTTGGGACTTGTCGGTTACTACCGCGGTTTGTGAAAGGTTTCTCGATGATAGCCACACCAATGACGAAACTACTTGAAAGGATGTTAAGTTTGAATGGACGAAAAAGTGTCGAAAAAGTTTGAACAATTGAAAACTCACTTGACGGAAGCTCCAGTACTAGTGCAGCCCGAATCAAGCAAGGAGTTCGTCATTTATAGTGATGCATCCCTACTTGGGTTGGGTTGCGTATTGATACAAGAAGGTCGAGTTGTGGCCTATGCGTCGAGACAATTAAAGCCACATGAGAAAAATTATCCGACCCATGATCTTGAACTAGCTGCCATTGTATTCGCTTTGAAAATATGGCGACACTACTTATTTGGTGAGAAGTGCCATGTATATTCGGATCACAAAAGTCTCAAATATTTGATGACTCAAAGAGACTTGAATCTGCGACAAAGACGTTGGCTCGAGTTGTTAAAAGATTATGAGCTTGTCATTGACTATCACCCGGGAAAGGCTAATGTGGTTGCGGATGCCTTAAGTCGTAAATCACCGCTTTGCTTTACTGACGATGAATGTACACTTATCATTCTATCCGACAATGTGTTAGTGGCGAATTAAAGGCCAAACCATTATTGATTCATCAAATTCGTGAAGCCCAGAAAGTCGATGATGAATTGGCTACAAAACGGGCTGAATGTGTTCCGAATATGGAATCAGAGTTTCAAATTGATGATGACGATTGTTTGAGGTTTAGAAGTCGGTTGTGTGTTCCAAGAAATTCAGAACTCATTTCGATGATTCTGAACGAAGCTCATTGTAGCCGAATGTCGATTCACCCGGGGAGTACAAAAATGTACAACGATCTAAGACGTCAGTTTTGGTAGCATGGTATGAAACAAAACATTTCCGATTTTGTTTCGAAGTGTTTAATATGTCAGCAAGTGAAGGCGGAACATCAAGTGCCTACGGGTTTACTTCAGCCGATCATGATACCTGAATAGAAATGGGATCGAGTCACGATGGATTTTGTATCTGGGTTGCCATTGTCAGCAAGTAAGAAAGATGCGATTTGGGTTGTTGTGGATAGATTGACTAAGTCGGCTCACTTTATCCCCATACGTACGGATTTTTCATTGGATAAACTTGCTAAATTGTACATTTCTCAGATTGTGAGATTACACGGGGTACCTATCTCTATTGTATCGGATAGAGATCCGAGATTCACCTCGCGATTTTGGAAGAAATTACAAGAAGCTTTGCGTACCAAGCTGCATTTTAGCACCACTTTTCATCCACAAACCGATGGTCAATCCGAGCGGATAATTCAGATACTTGAGGATATGTTGAGATGTTGCATCCTCGAGTTTAGTAGTTCATGGGAGCGGTATTTACCTTTGATTGAATTCGCTTACAACAATAGTTTTCAATCAAGTATTAAGATGGCACCTTATGAGGCTTTGTACGGTCGTAAATGTCGTACACCATTGTTTTGGACCGAGCTCGGTGAAAGTAAAATTTTCGGAGTGGATTTGATTAAAGATGCTGAACAGAAAGTAAAAATAATTCGTGAAAGTTTGAAGTCAGCATCAGATCGTCAGAAGTCGTATGCGAAATTAAAACGAAGAAATATTGAGTATCAGGTGGGAGACAAAGCGTTTCTTAAGGTTTCACCTTGGAAAAAGATACTCAGATTTGGCCGTAAGGGCAAATTGAGTCCGAGATTCATTGGGCTGTATGAAATCTCCAAACGAGTTGGTCCAATTGCGTATAGATTGATTTTGCCCCCTGAACTTGAAAAGATTCACGACGTCTTTCATGTTTCGATGCTTCAACGTTATAGATCTGATCCATCGCACATAATTAATCCATCAGAGGTTGAAATTCAACCTGATATGAGTTATGAAGAGGAGCAGATTCGTATCCTGGCTCGTGAAGTGAAAGAGTTACGAAACAAAAGGGTTCCGTTAGTGAAAGTGTTATGGCTCAAACACGGGATCGAAAAAGCTACTTGGGAAACCGAGAATGCCATGAAAGAACGATACCCAAACCTATTTACCGGTAAGATTTTCGGGGACGAAAATTTCTTAAGTGGGGAGAGTTGTGACACCCTAAATTGACCCTAGTCGGAAAGTGGTTTGGGACCACGAAACCGAGTCTTATAAATAATTAAAGGTTATATTCGTGTTTATGATGTGCGTAAATGCTTGTGTGATAGTTCCATACTTTAATTTGGTCGGTGTATGTGAAATTTATTAGTAGGGACTTATGTGAGACAATTTA
Source organism: Gossypium arboreum (assembly GCF_025698485.1). Taxonomy (NCBI): domain Eukaryota; kingdom Viridiplantae; phylum Streptophyta; class Magnoliopsida; order Malvales; family Malvaceae; genus Gossypium; species Gossypium arboreum. The sequence continues at coordinate 48,700,020 of NC_069079.1, forward strand.
GAAATATGCTAGGCAAGTGTTAAAGTGGCCTATTAATATATGTGGGAAAGTGCTTGTCCTTGCATGTCAAATTAGCCAAATTAAAGCATAGTGGCCGGCCATGCTATGGGTGGAAACATGTCACAAACATGTTATGTCAGTGATGTATGTTAGGAAAAATAAAATAAGGAGCATGGTAATAAAATAATGAAAGGGAATATGATGAAAACAAAGAAAAAAAAAGTGTCCATCCTTTTTCATTTCTTTTGGCCGAAAGTTCTAAGGAAGAAGGAAGGAGCTCTTGCTTCATGTTCGGCTTGGAAGGGGATTAGGAAGAGGTTCGGCCATACTTGTATCTAGGTTAAGATAAGTTTGATGTTGTGCCATGAGATTCATGCATGTTTTTAGTTGTTAGCTTGAGTTCTAACTAGCCCATGGTTTAAATCTTTGCTATGTGAGGAAGATGATACCCGGCCATGGGTGTTGTCTTCTTGGTGGATGTTTGATGTTGTGTTGGTGAGGTATGAAGATGATAGAGTGTGTGTGAGAATTTGAAAAAAGTAGGTCTTAGCAACTTCATGAAGCAATCGGCCATGGTATATCCATAAGTATGATTTATGCTTGTTATGTTACTCATGGTTAAAATGATTCGGCTATGCTTCATGTAAAAATAAAATATACATGTGAATTCGGATATATGTTTATATTTGGTTAATGATTTATCCTTGTGAAGTATAAATTTGTAACATGATTTGAGTTGGAAGTTATTATAATGTATTTGTGCATTCGGGTATATGATGAAAATATATGAAATGGTTATAATCGACCTTATGATTCTATCTTGCATATATATATATATATATATATATATATATATATATATGTTTGCACATGATGTATTGGTATGCCATTTATGGGTGGTATTAAGTATATAATTGGCCTCAACATATACATGCATACTCGGCCACATGAGAAGATTAGTGTTGCATGTATTCGGTTAGAGGCAAGCATATTGATGCCTTTATCTTGGTTTAAACAATTGGCTAAAAGGGTGTGTGGGATAATATGTTGAGTTGATGCATGATTTCACATGTATGTGACTTTAATGTCTAATGTATATATATGGGCTAAGTACCTTGAGTTCCTCTTTTCGATGCTCAAATGATTAAATCAATTTATTTGTTAAATTAAGCTCAAGAGCAAAGGGGAACTAAATCCGATAAAGGGAAGGAAAAAGTGGTCGAATAGCCATCGAAATCGTTCGACAACATCCGAGGTAAGTTTTCGAGTAACGAGACTTAGTTACCGATTTGATTAAGTCATGATGTATGAGCATAACAAATATATGAGTGATATGATGATTCTACTTGAATCATATGTTGAGTTAATTAGTCTATACGTATGACGGGTAGCCGTATGTGCATAGAGATAGTGTCATAAAGCAAATTAAACCATCTTGTTTGTATGTGGCTAGTGAGTAGAAAATGGGATTGCTTAATACGTGGCGTGTGTTTGAACTCCAATTATGAAAATGAAATATAGATGTGTCATGATTTATTGATATGTGTATGAATATTTGGATGATAACCGGCTAAGTCCCAAGGCATCTGCGCTAGTGACTAGTTAGGGCAAGTCCAGAAGGCATTTGTGCGAGTTACTAAATCCGAGCTAAGTCCCAAGGCATTTGTGCGAGTTACTAAATCCGGGCTAAGTCCCAAGGCATTTGTGCGAGTTACTAAATCCGGGCTAAGTCCAAAGGCAATTGTGCGAGTTACTCTAACCAAAGCTATGTCCCAAAGGCATTTGAGCGAGTAGCTATATCCGGTTAAATTCAAGGTACGTGATTTGGGAATGAGCGATCTGCTGTAATAATTTCAATTAATACGCTCGTAAAAACTCTACAACGAGGTATGTGTTGTACATGCATTGGATTAATTGATTCCTCTTAAATAGTATTCGCTTAGTCGATTAAGGAGCTTCCGGTTTTGGTTAAGTTGATCCCTTATGTATGAATATAAGGGCTGGAAATGTGAAGTAGGACTGATTTTTGAGAATATATGTGTATATGAAATTATCCGTTTAGTTATATGAATGCTATACTTCAGTTGAGCCTAATTCCATTGCTCAAAACTTACTAAGCATTAAATGCTTACTCCATTTTTTTGAATCTCTGTTTTATAGATTTTGGTTCGTCAGCTATCGGACTCGGGATTATTGAAGTCGAAGTCGCCCACACTATCAAAGCCCCTTTTGGTACACTTTTGGTTGAACTTTGAAATGGCATGTATAGGACTACCCTTTTTGATGTTGGTCATGTACCTTTCGGTATTGTACAAATTTGGATAGCCATGCGAAAATGGCTTATATACATATTTTGAGCATAATATTATAATCATCTTGTATGTATATGGTTATTGAGAGGTGTGGATGTGCTTGGCAATGATTGGCCATTGGAATGGTTAATCACAATCATGTTTTGTGCTATATATGCTAAAGGGTTAGTTAAATCATGGAAACTATGTAATAGGTAAAGTCTACCCTAAAGGCAGATGCTGACAGCAGCAGTGGTGTCAATTTGAAAAATCACTAAAAATAGTAGAATGGATTTAAATAGTGAATAAATTATTTAATCGAACCTTGATGAATCTACTTTTATATGGAAGAAACGAAACGGTGATATGAGTCGGATTTTAAGAGATATTTAAGTTTTCGTGAAACAAGTTCAGAACGGTTTCTGGATTCCCTGTTCCAACTTTGGAAATTCATTACAAATTAACCAGAGATAATTATAAGTCATGCCATATATGTATAGATTTCTTTTCGAGTTTAGTTTCTACAGAAACAAACGGCATCAGTATTGAAGCCCTGTACAGGGAGATATCCAAGTCGTAGTGCGTGAAGGTCAGAGTAGTCAAACCCTGAAATAGGGGAGACTTTAACTAATAAACTGTACTAATTGGCTCGACCAAAAATTCTAGAAAAAAATTTGTAGATGGATATATGAGTCTAGTTTCAGGAAAAATTTACGAAACTGGTTTTCGAGTTTTGAAACTCAAGATATGATTTTTAAGGCGACAGTGATGCAGTAACCAGCTTGTCTGGAAATTTTTAAAATGGACTGTGAAAATAAGTGAATTTAGTCTGTGAACCCCTCGTGTCCGACTCCGGTAATGGTCTCGGGTACGGGGTGTTACACATGGCATCGACAATTTATCCCATGTTGAAGGTTCATGGAACATCCAGTAGTATTCCAAACGGTTCAATGGTGAAAGTTATAGTTCAATTTTGATAAAGAAAGGATGATCATGTTGTGAGTGTTACAGGTACCTATATGATAAGCATGAGTAACAAGCTTAATTTAGAAAATGAGACTCAAGTAGATGATAATAAGTAAGTTAAGCTACATTTACCTTTGAGCTATAAGCATGATGGCAAAGGGTGAGATTGTTGTTGTATATTTATTTATATGCAACTTACTAAGCTTTATGCTTACTCTTTTTCCTTTCCCTCTTCTTTCAGTATCGCCAGGCTAGCTTAAGGATCCCATAAAGTCAGAGATATCGATCACACTATCAGCCACAGTACTTGGTATAGTTTGATTTATATTTTTTAAGGTGGCATGTATAGGGCTAGACTAGGATGTTGTATTAAGATAATTATTCATGTGTTTTTGGCTTAAGTCAAAGGCCCTTCACTTTGTATCAAGCCTAGAATAATGGCTATTATTCATTTTGATGAATGCATATAATGTTCTTTCTATGGATGAGTTAGTGTCCATTGTGATAAAATTTGTATATTGACATGATTTTGTGTAGGTTGTGCAAAATGGGTGACAAAATGGCTTGGGAAATAGCCTAGTTTGTCAACACGGGTAAGACACACGGACGTGTGTCTAGGCCATGTGTGACACACGGCTCACGCCCATGGGCGTGTGTTATGGTCGTGCATCCCCTGCACTTAAAACTTTAAAGTCATTTTAGTACACGGGCAGGCCACATGGGCGTGTGCCCGGGCCGTGTCATAAAGTCAGTATGCATGCTAGTAGTACACGGACAAGAGACACGGCCATGTGTCTTGACCGTGGGAAGAACACGGTTATAGGACATGGGCATGGTCTTGGGCCATGTGATTTTGACAGAATGCCCAGGTTTTCAGACACGGGTTCAGGACATGGGCGTGTCCCTAGCACACGATCATGTGCTCTATACCCACACGGGCGTGTGGAGCCTTGATGCATGAAATTTTCTAAGTTTTTCATGAGTTCTCGGTTGGGTTCTGAACCACCCCGAATGTACGTTTTGGGCCTCGTAAGCCCTTATATGAGACAGACTGCTTGTGAAAATAGAAGTTTTTAAATCGTTTGAGATTTCCCGGCCTAGTTTTATACAGTTGGTTGGGTTTAAGTCAGATAGCACCACAAACCCTATTCTAGCGTCGGATATAGACGAGGGGTGTTACAAAAAGGTATGACCGTTTTGAATAAGAGAAGTTCTCTTTTAGGTGCATGATTTGGAAAGACAAAACACTGCATTTGTGGAAAGCAAACTCGAGTTAGTTTTGATTTGGCAATGCCCAAGTTGAAGACTAGAAGTCTTCCGGTTTCAAAGTTCAAGCACTGTTTGGACTCAATTAATATCTTGCAAAGTTCAAGATAGGCTCGTGGCAGGCTCAACAAAGAAGGCATTGTGAAAATACGAATCAATATGAAAATTTGTAGAGTATATCTCACATTTCGATCAAATTAATACACCAACAAAGAGCGACATCGCGACAAGTATTTGTGAAAAATGTGCTTCTAGATAATCAAATTTTTAATATGTAATGTTTTGGTTATTGTAATTTGCGGGCATATTTACCTCGAAAAACGAACCTCTTAACAGTGCAACAACATTTGTATGAATGAATTATTGGATTCATTTAAAAAAAAATTGAATATAGTGATTATATTTCTTCCGATTCTCACCATTGAATAACAAATCTTAAGTTTGAAGTTCAAGTTGGTTTACATTTAATTTATCTTGTTCCATAATATGATTATATTTTCCTATCGTTATATCATATCCATTATATAATTAGTATAATAAAAACATTCGAACAGTTTATCCTTATGTACGTGTGCTGTTATGTATAGAGAGTTTTATGTCTTATATAATAGATATATTATACATACATGTATATGTGGTGGTGGTGGTTGAAGGGATAAAAAGGCACGGAAAGAGACGGTAGAAGTGATAAATGGGAGTTTGTAGAGGTTCCAGCCCTGCAAGGTTGCAATCATTTGTTTGGGAGGGCTTTTTCTAAACAAAGAATTTAAAATGTGTTTGTATTTAATGAAAACTTTTAAGAATTTTATGGTATTTTTAAAAAATATAAAATTTTCAGAAAATGAAAAATAAAAATTCAAAAGAAAATACCATAAGTCTTTTAAAATTTTTCATAAAATTTATAAAAACCTAAAATTTCAAACAAACAATTTTTTTTAAGAAAACTATGATTTTAAATTATTCAAGTTTCGCATACTTATCATTTCAAAAACATTTTTTATAAGTTTTAAAAATAAATTATTATTTTTTATAATTTTATAAGTTTTTTTTGAGATTTTTAATAATTTTTTGTATTTTTAAAATTTTTATTTTAATTTATTTTTAATAATTTTTTGACAAGTGTACCATTAGTCAATTAATTTTTTAATAAAAATTGGGTTGAAATAATAAGTTATACAAAATAAAAAATCAAACCGATAAATAAATAGTACATATACTAAAATGATAAATTAATTGTAGTACAAGGAAGAAGAGTAGAGGTGATCATGGGCCGGGCAGGGCAGTTGGGCCGGCCCAAATAAAATTTTAGGCTCAGATACTAGGCCCAGTTCGGCCCGCCCGAAATATGGGCCTAAAATTTTGCCTAAGCCCGGCCCGAAATAAAATTACTAAGCCCGAGCCCGGCCCGGCCCGGCCCGGCCCGTATTAATTTTTTTTCTTATTGCATTAAATAAAAAAATTTTAAAAATATAATAAATCAAATATATTTAAAAACATAAAAATAAATATTAAAACAAATAAAAATAATACTAAAACAATTCTTAAAACAATACATAAATTAATAATATAATAAAAAATAGTTATATTAAAATTTAAAATAATTAAAAATAAAATAAAAATATATATTAATATATAATTGGGCTGGGCAGGCAGGCCCGGCCAAAAACTCTTACTGAGGTCTGCCCGCTTTTTAAACGGGCCTCGTTTTTTGCCCAAGCCCATTTTTCGGGCCTATATTTTTACCCAAACCCTCCCATTTTTCGGGCGGGTCTTCGGGCCGGGCCGGGCCGCCCAGCCCATGATCAGCTCTAAAGAAGAGGTAGTAAGCAAAATTTAATTGGAAAATGAAAATAAGGGTTTTTTAACTCCGTAAAATTCCTTGCTATTTGATTCTCATATTCTTCCTCAATTTTCTTTCTTCAAAAATTGAATAGCAAATAATTATGCTTCAAAGCAATTCTTGATGAATATTTCGAATTTTTTATGTATTTATAGTTTTATAGATCTTTAAACTTTTGCCTATTTTTATTTATTTTATGTATAAATTAAATTTTATATATATTAATTTTATGTATTTATATATTTTAAATTTTTAAAAATTATCATTTTATACAAAAGATTTAATTTAATAAAATATATAATTTAAATTTAAATTTATTATTATATCAATTAGAAAAAGTTACATGTTTAGTTACTTTAATAATTGGGTGATTAAAAATACAATTTTTAAAACATAAACAACTAAATGGTAATTCTTTTTACGTTATGCAATCAAAATAAAAACTTATTCTTAGATTATAACTGGTATGGTTTATATATTATTAAATACTTTTATTTAAAATATTAAAATTATTAATAAATGATTTAGTAATTAATATTTGATGATTATATAACCAAAGAATAAAAAATAAAACATTTCTTAACAAATCTTCACCTTTTTTTTTTCATTTTCGAAAATGTGGTTCTAGAGAATCAAAATTTTAATAGATAGTAATGGTTTGACTTATTATAATTTGTGGCGTGCTTGAAAAACGAACCTCCTCGAATTAAATAATGTTTTGACTTATTCATTTTATAAAATTTAATATAATACCTATTTAATTTTAATATTATACATATTTAATGTATTTTTATTAATTAGTAATTAGTCTCAACCCATAAATCTTATTTCATTGTATATTATATATTATCTTTAAACACATTTATATTTTAAATTTATGGTTTCCATGTATATACATGTATGATAAGATTTCTAGTATATATAAAGAGTTCATATATTATATATAATAGATATATTATAGATACATACATGGTATGCGCATGTGTATGTGGTGGTGGTTGGACGGATAAAAGACATGACAGGATTAAAAAAAAAGAATAAAAGAATAAATAATAAATAATAGAGGGGAGAGATGGTTGAAGTGATAAGTTGGAGTGTTTATAGGTTCCAACCTTGCAAGGTTGAAGTCATTTGTTTAGGAGGGCTTCTAGCAAGATGCGTTCTTTTTTTCTCTTTCCATTTTTTTTTTGTTAGGTGTTGGAAATTTGGGAAGAGATTTATTTGTGTTTGTGTTTGAGGTAGACATAGTGATAGTTTTACCGTATATTTGAGTTCACAGTTATAGGATAACGCTCGGAGACCCACGCATTTCATATGTCATGTTGAGATGGAATCATCACCTTAGAAGCCCATCGAATTGCAACTCTGGCTCCCAATTCATAGTGGTTATATGGTCACGGGTTGAAATATAACTAGGGCTCCTAATTGAAGGTGGTTATACAGTCACGGGTTGGAGTATAACTTGGGAGCCCAGTTGACAATGGTTATGCGATCATGGATTCAAATTTCATGATACTAGAAGAGGATTCATTATAAACCTCATACATAAGTTTGAGACCACAACCACAGGGATAAACAAAGGAGATTTCCAATATAATCAACTTATTCCTTTTCTTCTTAACACCATTGTCCGTAACCTATAAAAAAGTTAGGGGAAAGAAGACTTTCAGGGGGAGGAGTGATAATGATGGTAAAGAAAAAGCTGAAACTCAAGTAGGGACAACAACGGTTATAGTTATTAATGAGTTCTTTAACCACAGCAATCATTGTCGTCCCAAGTCATGTTTTAGCTTTTCTCCACTGTCACAGTCACTCCTCTCCTTTGAAGTCTTCTTGCCCCCAACTCTATAATAGGTTATAGTATCAGGGAGGTTAATGGTACTACCTTTGGTGGAGATGGAGAAAAAGAATAAGTTGATTTTACTAGAAAGCCCATTTATTTTTCTTTATGATTATGACATCAAACTTATGTATGGGGTTTATAACGCAGCTTCATCTGACGGCATCAAACTCAAACCCTTGACAGTATAACCACCGCCAATTGGGGCCTGAGTTATACTTGAACCTGTGGTCGCATAACCACTGTCAACTGAGAGCCTTAGTTATACTTCAACCCATGACTGTATAACCACTTTAACTTGGAGTCCAAGTTGCAATGCGATGGGCTTCTAAGGTGATGGTTCGACCCCGCATGGTAGATGAAATGTGTAAGTCTTCAAGTTCCACTACATCATCGTAAACCCAAACACACCTTAAAACCATCACACTATCTCCCTCAAACACAAACACAAATAAATTTTTTTGTCTAAAAATTTCAACACTCAACAAAAAAATTTAAAAGAGAATTTTTTATTTTGTAATGGATGGTGGCTGAGAGAGTTAATGGAGTAGGGGGAGCAAAACCCCTTTTTATATAGGCAAACGAGGGGGGAATTTAAGAAAACATAGGATAGGATGTTTGAAAATTATCCCAAGATTCCTAGGTTCTAAAAATTTTTCACGAGTTAAGGATAAGGTTGAAAATGGGAGGGAAGAAAATGCCTGCATTTTCAACTAAGGTGGCAAAAGAGTTGAAGACCAAACCATGCAAGTTCTTCGTTAAATGTTGAGGATTTACAGGTTGGAATAGAGTTTTCCTCGAAAGATGTTTTTTTTGTTGCAGTGAAGTGGTATATAACATAAAGCATAGGGTGAACTTTCATGTTACAAAATCCCAATTAGAAAATTTTGAAGTCAAGTGTGCAATATGTAACAGCAAATGTCCATGGAAAATCATGGAATTTGTGAGAAAATAGATAAGGTTCTAGACAATTAAGAAATATAACGCTCTACATACTTGTGTTGTTGCAGCTATGTAATAGGATTAATCCAAATTAGATTCTGACATGATCTTTGACATTATTTTACCTATGGTGAAAGGGAGTCCTAGGATTCCCGTGCCAGTTTTGATTATCAATATCTATCGTCAGTATGATTACACCGTGTCGTACTACAAGGCATAAGTTGCAAAACAGAAGGCTATGGAAAATATGCATAGTGGGTGAGATAAATCGAAAAATGATTTGTGGAAATGGTGTCAGGTATTGAATCAGTACGTCCTAGGTGTCGTAACCGATCTGCAAATGGAACTTGCATATTATGGCGATCGATTGGTCTTAAGGAAAAGAGTTTTCCATAATTTTTTTGAACATTCAAGGAATGCATTGCATCATTTCAGTATTGTAAGTTATTAGTCCAAATTGACAGCATATTCATGTATGAAAGATATGAGCATATGTTATTGTTGGTTGTTGCAGAAGGTGGCAATCGAGAAATCCTTCCAATAGCTTTTACAATAACATGAGAATTCGTTGATGATTGAGATTTCTTCTTGACTAACTTGAGAAGGCATGTTATGCCACAACCCAATATATGTATAATTTTTTATAAGGGACCCAAAATACAGGCCGCAATTGAATGGCGTGTCACACACCAAGTCTGGTGTATCCGAGAATAAGGTGTGTAGTTGTGAAGTTATCCATTTGGCGTGGTATAATCCACCAATTAACATTCTTATGGTGAATTAGAATTGGCATATTGTATCCATCGTAGATGTATTTAAAGGTTTTATATCAGGTTATCTTGCTATTAAGGAAAATAGTATGAAAAGGGAAGAGTAAGACGAGTGAGAATCACCACTAAAGGTATAGTACGCCTAGTTACCTGAGCATAGTGCAAATGAGTTTTGTAACATGATCTGGTTAGGAACCAACCGGATTGACTAATCAAACATCATTTGTACATGATTTTCATATATGCTTCTCTCGGATCTTGTAGGTCATTTATTAAGACAAAATCTGGACATATTTGACACTTGTCAAGTATTAAAGGGAATTGAGGGTATATATATGGTGAGAAGAGTTCTTCTAGAGGTTGAGTCAAATATTGGAAAATAGGGCTGTAAATGAGTAATTTAAGTATGTGAGTGTCATAATCAGATTTTTATTTTATTATTTAGCTCAAAACAAAATTTAATTTTGAGGTCTAATTTGGAAAAAAATGGATTTTAATTGATTGGATTGCATGAACTATGCTGACGAAGTTTACAAACTAAAACACAGATATAAAGTATGAAAATATGAGTTCTCACCAGTCCTAAATGAAAGTATGTTGTCGCCTATATTGAGCACTCTGTTCGAGTTAATACTGAATGTTTCGTTGCGTTGCAAGCCAAAAGATCGATCGAATTCTACTCGGATACATAACAATATGGATATTCGGGAGAGGATAAACCAATTGAGGTTATGTAGTTATTGTAGGAACCTAGAGCATACTAAGCCGACATGTCCATACTTGGAGGAAAGATTGAGGACAAGACCTAATTAGCACATTTATTCTTTTTTTTTATAGACAATTTGTTCATTTTTTCATTACTTCTCATTTTTTGTAAATTGTAAATATTGATATATTATTTATGTAAAATACAGTAGAATACAACAATATAAATAATTTTTTCATTTTCTTCATAGACTGTAAATAAATAAGTATATACTATTTATATGAAAAATACAATAGAATACAATTTTAATTTTTTCTTAATTTGTAAATAAATATATTATTGATGTAAAATACAATATAATAACTTTTTATATAATTGGAATAAGTACATTATGGATGGGAAAATACTACAATACAAATTAAAAGTTAACAAATAAATGATGATTTACATGACAAATTTTGAATAAAAAAAAAATAATAAGCTTCGTCGGGTCAAATGCGTGCCACAACATAGTGGGTGTCGGTTGCGAGGAGGATTTCTTTATAGTTGGGGTTCCGACTCATCATCTTCTTCATCTTCATCTTCACCTCGAGCTTCATATTCATTTTCATCTCGTTCTTCCATGGTTGAGTGTGGTGTCGTCCTAGGTTGCCATCATATATTGTTAGTTGTAGTAATAGGTGGTTGCGAAGATAAGCCACATCGGTAGAATAATGATCCTGAGGGTGTTTGCAACACCATCGAAAAATAAGTGTATGGTGTGGCATAACCCAGTTGCAGATAAAATGTTGGAATTGTCAAAGATCGAAGATATATCGGTGTTGTTGTTGGCATTGACGCTCTATATGGTGTTAGGGATGGAGGTGGTGCAAAAAATAAACCTGTAGAAGATGTTAATACATGGTATGGTGGTTCATAATGTTGTGTTTGTGTAAAAAAAAATGGGTTAGTGAAAGCACTAGAATAATATGAACAATACTGATTGGGATGTGGTGCAGCCTTAGTGCCTCGTATGGGTTGGAGTTGATGATGACTCCATCAAAGCATGTACTCTCGACCTAAGATTCATGTAGAGGGTCGTCTTGGCCTCCTACGACAATGTTGTTTACTCTTTTCCTCCTCAAATAGTAAATATGACTTGCCGTGATGTTTAAACATGCCATGTAATTCGAAGAGGTCACCAAATCCGATGTGATAATTGACTCGCGGATAAATATGAAATCATACCTATCCTCCCAAATGTAGATATATTTGACGTGGATTTTTGCCCAATCTTTGTCTATTCTACCTCACAAGTCGACCTTATGTAGTTCTTCGATGTCTTGGGGTGACGATGAATACTTTACCTAAACCTAAACTGGTACATCACTCGATTGGATTTGTGCATCTCAACTATCGCGAAATCTATCAATGGCACATTGACGTGCCAGATATTGCGATTGGCCAAAAATTTGACCGAAATGCATTCTTGAATTCTGGTATCAGCGTATGGCATCCATTCAAACTATAATACAACATTATAAATTTTATTAAGTACCTAATACTAAAATTCAAATCCTTACATAAATATTATATAATTTAAAATTTCAAAAACTAACATTCGCTTTCGATCGTTGATCTAACAGTAGTCGGATATCTCTGAGCTCATCCTTTATACCCACATAACTTACCTTATTGTTCGATCTATTCAAACAATATGTTATTTCAAAATTATAATAATGAAGAATATTATGATAACTATATCATCAAATTAATTTTAGCTTACTACAAGTCGGAAAGAGTAAAGGATGCACTCGAGGACATAAAAATTATAGTCGATACCATGGTCATGACTGAAGATGCAACCACAAATTTTAATTTTTTTTGTGGTTACATCGCCCTACACATCTCTCGATACAATGTCATCAACACCGCTGATCCTTAACTGAGTCACTTCGCTTCTTTCAAGTCGACGAGTTGTAATAGCCACCTTAAATGTACCAGATTTTGAGATTTATCAGGCATTAGAAGACCCCTGATTAACCTCAGGATGAATGCTCAGGAGAATTGTTATCTTTCAATAACACTCGCAAAGTTATCGATATAATTGAAATTTTCTTCCAACAATTTCATCTCTATTTGGCTACCAAAAAACTTGTTTGGAATGTTTTCTAATAGTTGCTCACAAATTGCTCGCCAACAACTACTACCCATCCACCGGCAAACCGAGTTGTAAAGCTATGTCATCGAGTGTAATTGTACACTCACCGCACAGAAGATGCAATGCGTGTGTTTCGGGTCTCCATCTTTTCATCGAAGCACTGCTAGGTGTAGGATCCAATTTAGTCCCCTTGAGCATACGAGACACGTGCAAAAATCTCGCCTCTTGCAAGTGTTGTTCAATAAAACACAGTGCACTCATAGTTAAATTGTATATGTACGTCTCTAAAATTATATCTTCAGTCTGATTATATAAACATAAAAAAATTATAAAATTAATAATGTTAACAATTAATAATGAACTTAATTAAAATTAAAAATTTTAATAATATTTTCTTACCATTTGCAATTAGAGGCAGAGAATGTATTTGTCATCCAAACGAATAAGTGAAATTGTCATTATAAAAGTCAATTAAAAACAAAGAAATTACGAAATATAAAATTAAAACAATAAGATTTTGAGAGAAATTGAATGAAAAAATGATAACTAAATAGTTGAAAGAGTTTAGAGAATAGATGAATTGAGAGAATTAGGAGCATAAAATTTGAACGTAAAAGAAAGGAAATGACTCAGGTTTATATAGCAAATAAATTAGCCGCTTTTAATTGTTGGAAATAATTTTATCATCAGGAAAAAGACGAAAAAACGTCATACTGGACATGTTTTCTATTTCTCTCTCCAGAATCAACTTATTTCCCTAATTATCGAAAAAATTAATCTAAAACCCTAAATAAATTTTAAATTCGACATATTCTGTCTAATTACACTTAAAAATAATAATGTAAATCCCACTCATCTTTTCTTAATAAAACTCTAATTTTGTGTTTAAATATAAATTCTCCACAATTTTGTAAATATTGTGGAGCTAATTTTATTCATAAAATAGTTTCCACACTTAATACTTATTTTGTCATTTATACTATACATAAATTCTTAATTCAATATTTTAAAATTTATCATTAGTTTAATATCTAAAATTTTATATGGTCATGATAGGTCCTTTTATTATTATTATTAAAACAGTAATGAATGATGAAACATCATTACGTGTAAAAGAAAAACAAAAGATGAGTCAAAATTTTAAGTGTTTTTATTTTTATTTTTTATACATGTATCTTTTTATGTGGTGTGTTGTTTTTTAATAGAAAACACGAGATATCTAAGTAACAAATTAATAAAAAGAAAATGAGAATTTGTGTATAGAAATAGTATAAGGGCAAATAAGTACTAATTTTTTTCTGTGATTTCTCAATTGTTTTCCTTATCCACAAAAATACAGGCAAGATACGTGAGTGGTCCATCGTGAAAACAACTTAACCCAATCAATCCTCCATTTATAGGAGCCTCGATCTGAATTCATTTTCAAGATCAAAAGGAAACGATGGATGTGAGGGTGAAGCTTTTAATCCTTTTGGCAACCTCGCTCTTGATTTACTCGCTCATAGTTTTACTCAAAGTCCTGTATGACTACTGGTGGGTGCCTCTCCGTATACAACACTTCTTGAATTCACAAGGACTTAGAGGGCCTCCTTACAAGTTCATCCATGGATGCAACAAACAAATCAACAAAATGAGAAGTGAAGCATTAAGCAAACCTATGGGGCTGACACATGACATACTTCCCAGAGTTTTCCCTCATTATTACTCCTGGATCAACTTATACGGTGAGTGACAAACATCAAATCAAATGCTTTTTTTTTCTCTATGATTCTAGCTTCTAGTTTCCAGAAATAATTGGTTTTTTCTTTTCTTTTTTTCAATTGAGTTGATTAGGAAAGAACTATCTTTCTTGGGACGGTGCTCAAGCTCAGGTGGTGACTACTGACCCAGAACTAATAAAAGAGGTTCTTAAAAATAGTGAACAAACTTTTCCGAAAAGGGAACCCCCTATTTATGTTGGCAGGCTATTGGGGGATGGGCTTGTTACAACTGAAGGAGAAAAATGGGCGAAGAAGAGGAAGTTGGCCAACTATGTTTTCCATGGGGAGAGTTTAAAGGTAAAATCTTGTGGGTGATTTGAGTTATTAATTCTTGGTTACATTTAACACATTGGAGGATGGTTTCGGCAGAACATGACTCCAGCAGTAATTGCCAGCGTTGAAACAATGCTAGACAAGTGGCAAGAGAAAGAAGGAGAAGAGATCGAAGCGTTCCAAGAATTTAGATTGTTGACTTCAGAAGTCATATCAAGAACAGCTTTTGGTAGCAGTTACTTGGAAGGAGAGAAGATCTTTTACATGTTGCAGAAGCTCGCAGATATTGTGAGCCGCAATGCAAACAAGTCTAGGATTCCAATCCTCAGGTATGTTTGTTTATGTTGGTTGAGTGTTAAGGAGATTAGTACAGGTCTTGAATTTGAACCTTGTTACTGTTTGATGGCATCGATTTGATTTTGCAGCAAGTTTTGGAAAACTGACGATGACATAGAGTCAGAAAAACTTGCTAGAGAAATACAAGATTTGGTGATAGAGATTGTGAAGAAAAGAGAAAACAAAGTTGCGAGTGGAGGAGCAGAGAGCTTCGGCAGTGATTTTCTGGGATTATTAGTAAAAGCGTTTAATAATCCAGATGAAAAAAACAAGATTTCAATGGAAGATTTGGTTGATGAGTGCAAAACATTTTATTTTGCCGGACAAGAAACTGTTAATGCCTCGCTTGCTTGGGCAGTGCTGGTTTTAGCTATCCATAGAGATTGGCAAGACAAAGCAAGAAGAGAGGTGATGGAGATATTCGGTAGCCAATATCCACACTCCGAAGGCCTTGCCAAACTCAAAATCGTAAGCAAATTGGCTTAACTGTACCTGTATTGTTGTTTCTCATTTAAATGAAACTGAAATATAACTTTTGCAAACAGATGAGCATGATCATTAATGAAACTCTACGATTGTATACTCCCTTAAACGGGTTGTTAAGAAGAGCTACAAGACAAGTTCAAGTGGGAAAGCTAGTTTTGCCTGCTAAAGTAGAAGTTTTGATCCCAAACATGGCACTTCACCATGACCCTCAGTTATGGGGAGACGATGCCCATGTTTTCAAACCGGAGAGGTTCGAGGAAGGGATCGCAAAAGCTACCAAGTACAATGCGGCTGCATTTATTCCTTTCGGAATGGGACCTCGAGCTTGTGTCGGGATGACCTTTGCAATCAATGAAACAAAGACTGCTCTTTCCATGATTCTACAAAGATACACCATTTCTCTCTCCCCTGCCTATGTTCACTCACCCACACCTCGTATCACAGTTCAACCACAACATGGGATTCAAGTTGTACTGAACTCACTGTCTAATGATGCTTAAACTAGGCGCTGTTGATCTGTAACGCCGTAATCAATAAGTAAACTCTAGTGTCGGATTCTAGTAATGTTTGTTCAGTTTGACCTGCCATGCACTTTGCCAATTCCCTATGTTCGCATGTTGAATATGTTAGGTTGTAGAATTATTCGAGTTCTTTATTTTCTCTAAAATATATGTAAATGCTTCTATTAGATCCGGAGATCTGATATGAGAACATGTCCAAATATATTAGGAGACTTCAAGAAGTTTAGTTTAATCGTATTAATTCAATTTGGTAACATTACAAGAAAGCAGTAGCATACATATCAAAATTTATTATACTATATCTCTTAAGAAACACCCAATGAAGTTGATGATAAACACGAAAAATACTAAGCAATTTAGTTATTGAGTAAACTCCTTATAACTATTGTCGAAATTATTTTTATTTTGAAAAATAGAGATCGACTTTAAAACGAGATATGGAGTCGCCACCAATCCTTTTTGTTTAGGTGTGATCGGGTCACCTTGTGATCGATCATTTTAATAAAGTATTTTGATTTATTAAAACAACGTTTTTGATCTACGAAAAACTAGAAAACGGATTTGGGAGTCAGTTACGCGCGAGGAAGGATTATCACCCTCGCAACGCCCAAAATTAGTACCGTATTGATCAATTAACGTCCTAAAGTAAAAAATTTGGAAGAGATTTTAAAATATAATTCATTTGAAAGTGCTTAGATAACATGAATTGGATGTCGAGATTCTCTTGTTTAGAAGGAATAAAATATCATATCCAGCACGATTGGATATAATATTTCGAACCCTCGACACAAGATCAATCTCAGGATTTCCAAAACACATGCACTTAAAACTAAAAAAGGATATTTGGCTATTCGGCCAAACGATAAACCGAAACCCAGCACGATTGGGCACGATTTACCGAATTTCCAAATACAAAACATTGCCTCATTTTAATTTAAGAAAACATGGATGAAATTTCAAAAGGATATTCTGTATTTTAGTCGAATGAAAAATTGAAACCCAGCACGATTAGGCACGATCTCTCAAGCTCCCCAAATACGAAATATTGCCTAGTTTTAATTTAAGAAAACATAGATGTAATTTCAAAAGGATATTCCGTATTTTAGTCGAATGAAAAATTGAAACCCAACACGATTGGGCACGATCTCTCAAACTCCCCAAATTCGAAATATTTCCTTATATTGAAGGGGGCTCAAGTTAACAATTATAAAAACCGAGTCAAAATATACTTGTTTGATTTGTTTGGAGATAAAAGATAATCGACATTTAGAGAATATGGGAATCATAATCATGATGCAATACCAAGAAATAAAACATGATTACATGCACCAAACTTGACTACTGATAGCGACACATGATGTGCAAAACAATATAAAAACTAAAAGTCAATGCGATATAATCGATCTAAAGACTATTAAAATGTACAGAAGGATACACATACTAGGATTCAAGATAACTTATATGCATATAAAAACTAATAGTATATGAATGATTATTTAAAATATATAATATGCAAGAAGAAATTCAAAATAAATAATATATAACATAATCTCAAATAAAACAAGTTGATTTGACTAACAATATATATATATGAAAATGAAAAATAAGGTAAATAATATATATACGAAATACTAATATGTGAAAGTATTATAAATTCCCAAAATAATAATTAAAATAGGATCCTTAAAAACAAATTATGCATAATAAATTTAAAAGAAAATATATATATACAATAAATATAAAAGAAAATATTTACATAAAATAATATGAAAACAATAATGTATATAGAATAGAGCTAATTTTATCATAAATTGTATATGTATAATAACAAATAAGAGCTATTTAAATGTAATATCATACAAAATTTTAAAATAATATTATGTAAAAGAAATTTTAAAAATAATAATTTTATAGTCTAAACAAAAATAACAACGTAATTCATCAAAGTAATTCAAAATGTATGTATAAAAAAATAAAAGATGAATGCCGAAATGAATTTAAAGAAATAATGAACTATACAAATTAAAATGAGAAAACAACTTAATTGAAATAAAAGCAAACTAAGAGAGACAATTAACAAATAAAAAAACCATTGAAATTGAAATAGGGACTAAAGCGCAATGCATGCGAATGTATAAGGGCTAGAAATGAAAATGTTCCCAACCCCAAAAAACAACACTCATGCTCGGACTAAATTGGAACGATGCACAAACTTCAGGGCAAAAATGAAAGAAATAAAATAAGGTCAAATCAAGGGTGGCGCAAATAAGGAGGGACTGGCTGCGCAAATTATCCATTTAAAAGGAACATGCGCGGTTCCAGCCTATATTCAACGTACAGACTGCTTTTTCTTCTTCCCCAGACACTGCTTTTGAAAATAAAATAAAAACAAATGAAGCCTTCACTTTGACTTCTTTTTTAAAACATTAAAGAACCTTTTTTTTTTTTAAAACCTTAAATGTTTGGTTGGAGGGAATGGCTATTCCATTCCCTTCTTATTTTTTGATGACTAGTAATACTTTTGTTTGGTTCACCGTTTCTTCATTCGGCCGCATTACTTAAAGCGTTTCTATTCCCTCAAACGCGTAATAGGGATTCAGCGCTGAAAGCTTGGAATGGCTATTCCAACCATCGCTGAATAGAAATGAAGAAAATTCTTCCCAAAATCTCCTTCAGACTTTCTCTGCAAATGCGTTCAAAATTGCTTCTTTTATTACAACAATACACTTTCAGGTTAGCAGATTTTTCTTTTAAGTTTAATTTCGTTTGGTTTTTGTTCTTCAATAATCAAATTTTGTTTTAGAAGGGTTTTGGTGATGGGTTTTCTTTAAAATTTCTAAAAAAATAAGCTACAACTCAACTCCCAAATCTCTGTCTTCGGGGGGAGATGATGTTTCGTTTTCTCTTATAGGAAACCTACGGACTAGAATTGAATTGCAGGGAGTCAATTGTAATCATCTTCTTCTTAATCATTGTTTTATTATTTCGATTTTGCTGCTGGAGACGACAAAAATAAACTAATTAATGAAGGAGATAACTCAAATTTTGATGAATTTATATTGTCTGTAATACCCACGCATATCCCTTTTGCAATATTTGTCATTCTTTAAATCAGAGTTTTATTCCCAAATTTCTTACAGATAATAACTTAATTTTCATTATTTTATTTTACAGTATTTCAGATTTGGAGATATGGTGCAACAAACGAAAATTTATTAAGAAATATACATTATAGTGCTTTGGAGCAGACACAAATTGAAGTCCAGACACTAAAAGGTCAAATGGAACTAGAAATTCTGCTAGCGGGCAGTATAGATAGCTCCTTCAAGTATAAATGGAGGTGGAAATAGATATATATATGTATCTGCATCCTCTTCCAAGTACAAGATGCCTTCGATTTTCTATTATTGTACTATAAATTCTAGTACTTTAGTTGGATCTACAAGTCAGTAATGTCAGTTTTCTAGCTTCAGTGTTCTGTTTTTATGAACTTGTTAACAAAATTTAGGTCAGGGTTGAAAGCTGAAATTGGAATACTCTTTCCTAGGATATTTTTCTCCGGCATTAATCAGTGCAGTGCTTAGTTGGCATCATTAAGTCAATGGGAGCTTGGATGGATCAAGAGCTGAAGTAGTAATTCTGACTTGTCTAGAAGCTTTGAGAGTGACACTTCATCGGAGAGACTTTCAACCTCGATTGTAGAAAATGGAGTTGTCCCTGATTGTGAGTTGCATCTAGAAATGAATTTTGAATTGTCAGATACTGCTACGCTTGAGCAACGCCGGGCTTACAAGATTGAACTCCAAGTCAGTAATTTTTTTATGTTGGGATAAGTATGAGTGGTTCTTCAAGTAGCAGTTACTTATCTAGTACTGAAACTGTCACAGAGGGCTGCCTAAATATATCATTATAATTTGCCATATTACTATTGACTTCTCTTCAGTCATGTAATTTTATGTAGCGTAATTTTATGTGTAGCTCTCCTTTTCTTTTACAAGCTTAGTTTTACTGACCAACTTTATTGGGTTACATGCAGAAAGGTGGCTCATTATTTAACAGGAATCTTTCCAAAGGCATCGAGTTTCTTATAAATACATGCAGATGAGAGCTTTATTGCTTGATAGACCAGGCTTTTCTTCAGCCAAGTTAAATAGTTCCATGACTATTTCATTCTTGAGATATTCCAATGGAAGCACAAAGTGTTTCTGATCCACACTGTATACAACAAAATCGCCCTGCTCAACTGTTGTCAACGTGTTGCAACTGTTTGCGCCAGTGTCTGAGGTGGCACTTGATGGTGTGATCCTCTTTCTCCTGATTGCAGCCATTTTTTTCCATTTTCTTACTAACTTGATAGGCTTCTTAGCGCTGGCCATCTTTCTTTGCTCTAAGGTTAATAGGAAAGAACTCTGAGATGCAAGGAAAAAGATGGAAGATTTAGGGTGAGTTTGGATTGGCGGTGCGTTTAGCTGCGGTTAGTGTAAAAACAGCAGTGGCGGTAAGATTAGGTACTGTAGCAATACTGTAGCGTGAGATAAAAAGTAAGTTAAACGCACCGCAGCGCAGTCAATCGCCCATCCAAACGAAGCCTTAGGCTTGAAACTCTTTTGGATATAAAGCAATGGAAATTTGATGAATATATAACTAGAAGGTGAGAGATAGTCCTTTTAATGAATAGTACAATGCTGGTATTCATTGGAAACAAAGACGTGGTAGGTAGATATGTATAGTCTGCAAGGTGACCATGTTTGCTTTTATTGGATGATTAACCCCCAGAAAAGTTGATCATATATAGAAGTTTATATATACATCTTTATGTAACTTCCAAGTAGTTTAACAACAATAAGGTCTAGTAATGAAAGTGGTCAGATGATCCACATGTTTTGGATTGATGAGTTTTTATAATTTCTGAAACAGATTTTGCCCCTAAAAGATTGTTTATCTCTAGGCTGTTATGCTTTTAAATTGTCTTTTGTCTAAATCTACTTCGCATTTATCTATCTGTTAATTGTTTTAAGAGATTATGGGGTCAAATATATGCTTAAATCTATTTGAGCTGCCTTTACCTGATAACTATTATAACTAGATAGACATTAAAAATATATGGTAAAAAGAACTCTTCAATTCCTCTCAATTTCGAATTGAGCAAATTGGTCCTTCTAAGAAAATCAAAGCAATTTATTTCTTATCAATTTCGAAGGTTAGAAATTAAGGACAATTAATCATAGAGTTAATGTTTTCATGGATTATACATGATTTTGATTGGTCTAATAACAAATTTAGCCCTTATTGTTTATACATTCTATCAATTGGGTCCTAATTTAATAAATTTATCTTGCGACATTTGTGTAAATTTTGAGGTTGAATTTATTAAATTTTCCTGACATTGGCTATGAACTAAGCTTGCATGCTTCCTCACAACCATCTTCTTCTAAGCCAGGTAAATCTCTTGAAGATTTAGTTGAGCCTTTCGCTAATACAGCTCAACGTTTGCAGGCAAATATGGAGAACCACTTTCAGAACATAGAAAATCAAATCAATCAACGTACGGTTTTAGTGTAGCAGATTAGAAACTCAAGAAGTTGAACAAGAGGTGGTCGCTCTCAAGGAATTAACACTGATTTTCTGAATAATAACACAATATGCATACTTATGTAGCTTTTTTATGGTATAATGATATGATAGAATGTGATTACAATGTTGTAACTTTTGATGTTGTAAAATTTTATAACATATGAATTATGACATATAAACTAATGAAATCATGTAACTTTTTGTTAATATATGAATATTATGTTTGGATGTGAAATATAATTCTCAAGTTATTTATTCTTCGATATTTTGTTTATAATTAAATTATTTGTTTCAATAATGATATTTTAGCACATTAAATATGTATCTGCAGTTTAAAAATAATAAAGTAAATTATATATTATTTTTACAAGATTATATATTATGATTTTTAATTCATATAATAATAATTATATTAAGAATGTTATTAAATTATATATTATTTTATTAAATTATATTTAATAATAATTATGTTAAAATATGGTTAAATTATTTTTTAATAAAATATATTTAACAATAATGTTATTAAAATTAAATAACAATAACAATAATCATCTACCTTAACAAAAAATTCTACTAAGGGTATTCTGGTCATTTTAGTTTTTTTTCTTATGCTATTATAACATCATTCCATTCAACCAAACACAAGAATACTATTACAGTTTTATTCCATTCCATTCAACCAAATAGTTGAATTACTTAATACAGCTCTATTCCATTATAGCTCTATTCAATTACAACCCTATTCCATTACAGCCAACCAAACGTACTGTAAGTTTTTAACCCTCTCTGCTAGGGTTCCAACCCAAAAATGTGTAGCCACCAAACCACCACCATACGGTGGCCGACAACGCGCAAACAATGGCCGATTTCGCCAATGGAGGAGAACTTCGACCATGAACGGGAAGGGCCAGGTAAACGTTCCTTTCTTTCCCTTCTTTATTTCGTATATCAAAATGAAAAAAAAATAACAAAACTGAAAGAAAAATGAAGGAAGGAAAACCAAGTGAAAATCACCTTTAACAAAAACTGTTGCTTTTGATCTCTGTTTGTGTTTGTTTTTGTGTATCTTTTGTATTCAAATCGTAAAAAAAGTCCCTTTACAATTGATTTTCAAAGGCTTTTATAGCCTTTTTTACAACCTATTTTCTTCATGTTTGCAGGTGCATGTGTAGGCATACCACTGACGTGGCGTGGTAGAAGGCGTACGTTGCGGGGCGACAACGTGGGACGGGCGTGCGGCATTGGAGGAGCCGAGGTTATTGGCTGCGGCACAAAGGCAAGGCTAGGGTTTTTTTGGCTGAAAGTGTTAAGGTTTTTGAGCCATAGGATTGGGCTTAGGGTTTTAGGTTGGTTTGGGGTTTGTATTGGGTTTGAGTTTTGTTTGTTTTTTAGTCAACGGGCCCCAGGCTAAATTGGGCTATAACAACTACATTGTGGGATATCCTCGATGATAGCCCATAAAAGATCGAAGTTGAGGGGCAACTGTGCAAGTGCAAAGAAGGAAACAGGCAAACATATTACTATGTAAATCGATAAAGCTGCAAACTTTAGTCTATCTCTAAGTCCGAAGAAATGGCCTGCACAAAATGAGACTAGTCTTGCAGTTATTGAAGTGAACAATGCTGTTAGGCCGATAATGAGTCTCTAGGGCAATTTACAAGCAAAATCTTTCTCTTCCAATCGGGAACTCTGGATTGCTAGGAAAAATACCAATGCAATTTAAGTCTGACCTAGGTATATATTAACACTTTTTGTGTTTGCTCAAATTTGGCTTTACTTGAAATAAGTACTTAAAATTTTACTTAAATACATTTATATTTTGTAAATAATTAACTCAAACTCATTTTTGTTATGAAATATTTATGTGGATGTCATTATCAACCCTATAAGTTATAAAACTTTTCCTATACCCCATAAATTATGAGACTTTTCCTATACCCCATTAATATGGGAGATAAAAGGTCATGACCCTTTACATGCCCTATAATAATTAGAGAGTTACTTTTAACCCCTATAAATATGGTGCTCATGTACTCATGAAAAATAATATATATAAAAAGAAGATACACTCTCTCTTCTATATTCTCTCTACATTCTTTATTCTATCACATTTTAGTTTATTCTTTCTTTATTATTTCACAACACGTTATCAACATGAGTCTCTAATACAAGAAATCAAAGCCAACAAATTTTTCCTTAAAGATTGCCGAAGGACGCTTAGGTGAAGTAAGGGTAACAAGTTGATCTATTTCATTTGCATATGTGTTATTTCATTTGCATATTAACATGCTTTATTTTACATTATTGACTTGTATATTTTGTCTTATAGTTTTATAATGTCAAATCTTACAAAACTCAAATTTGTGGCTCTGGACATCACTGGAAATAACTATTTATCATGGGTACTAGATGCTGAAATTCACTTAGATGCAAAGGGTCTTGGTGAGACTATTAAGGAGGGAAATAAAGAAAGTACACAAGATAAGGCCAAGGCTATGATTTTCCTTCGCCATCACCTCCATGAAGGTCTAAAGACCGAATATTTGACTGTTAAGGACCCTCAAATTCTTTGGGCCAATCTAAAGGAAAGATATGACCACCAGAAAACTGTGATTTTGCCTAAAGCTCGTTATGAGTGGCTGAATTTAAGATTGCAAGACTTTAAGTCTGTTAGTGATTATAACTCGGCCATGTTCAGAATCACTTCACAATTGAATTTATGTGGAGAGAAGATTGTTGATGCAGAAATGTTAGAAAAAACATACTCAACTTTCCATGCAAATAATGTTGTCCTGCAGACACAATATCGTGAAAAAGGCTTCCAGAAATACTCTGAATTAATTTCTTGTCTCCTAGTGGCGGAGCAAAACAACGAGCTGCTAATGAAAAACCATGAATTATGCCCAACTGGCTCTGCTCCATTTCCTGAAGCGAATGTGAGTTTACACAATGGGCAAGAATTAAAAGAAACACACCATGCAAATAGTAGTGTGCGTGGCTGTGGTCGTGGCCGAGGGCGTGGCCGCGGACATAGATATGGATATGGTCGAGGTGGTCGTTTTAAAAATTCACATTCCTACCAGAAGTGGGATCGAAAAAATGGTAACAGGGAAGAGAAAGAAAAAGGTGAAAATGTGACTAATGTATGCTATCGTTGTGGAGGAAAAGGACATTGGTCTCATGTGTGTCGCACGCAAAAGCATCTAGTTGATCTTTATCAGCAGTCCATAAAATAGAAGGGAAAGAAAGTAGAAACCAATCTTATGTATAAAGATGGTAAAGGTGATTTTGATGATAGCAATGCAACCCACTTAGAAGTGGCTGATTTTCTTTCTACCCTTGAAGGAAATTATTAAGGCCACAAATTTCGATAACTAGTAAAATAAACCTCTACTATTCTATGTTTCATTTAGCAACTTTAATAATGATGTTATGACCTTTACTAGTGCTATGTTTTATGTGATAATTTTGTTTTATAGACCTTTTAGTAATTTGAACTTTGAATAACTGTTTTCACCATTATATGTGACATTTTGTGGTTATTTTGTTTCTTTAAAGAACATTATCTCGCAAAGGTAATCAGCTATGAATGGTGAAAATATATGTCTAGCAGACAGTGCAACTACTCACACCATATTGAAAGACAAGAGATATTTTTCTCATTTAATAATGAAAGAAGAAAGTGTGAGCACTATATCTGGTAGTACAACTATTATAGAAGGCTCCGGAAGAGCAATTATTTTATTACCAAGGGGAATAAAAATTGAAATTATTAATGCATTATACTCTCCTAAGTCTCAAAGAAATTTATTGAGTTTTAAAGATATTCACCAAAATGGATATCATATTGAGACTTTAAACGAAGGAAATTGTGAATTCCTTCAAATTACGAGTATTGCTCAAGGCAATAAACAAATTGTTGAGAAATTGCCTGCATTCTTTACTGGTTTGTACTACACAAAGATCAGTTCTATAGAAACACATGCTATAGTAAACCAGAAGTTTACTAATGACTTTGTTCTTTGGCATGACTGGTTAGGCCATCCTAGTTCAATAATGATGTGAAAATATAACGCCCCAATCCCGTATCCGTCGCCGGAATAGATAAAGGGCATTACCAGACTTGAAACTCATATCAGAACAGTAAAATTTTTTTTTTTTGAACATTCCTTTAGATAAGTACTAAAGACAGTCAGGGATACAATTTAAACTTCTATAAGTACACATTCAAAAGATGCCATTTCCGTATGGCTTAT
This sequence comes from Gossypium arboreum, assembly GCF_025698485.1. NCBI lineage: Eukaryota > Viridiplantae > Streptophyta > Magnoliopsida > Malvales > Malvaceae > Gossypium > Gossypium arboreum. The sequence goes on from NC_069079.1 coordinate 48,725,987, forward strand.
ATACATTAACCAAAATATCCTCTCACTACTAGTCTATTCTATACATGCCATAAGATAATCCAAAACGTAGCAAGACCAAACAAAGGATAGTGATAGTGTGACTAGTTCTTGACGATCCCCGAGCCTGTAGCTTCCAAATGAGATCTATAAAACAGAGGAAACAAAGTACGGAGTAAGCATTACAATGCTTAGTAAGTTTTAAGCAAGTCAACAGATAACAATCAAATTATAACATAGTTGTTCGTATTTTTATTTCACTCTTCCTTCGGGCATACCATCCCTTTACCGAATATGCACATCTCATCATATATAATAGGCGATAAATTCTCACTTGATAGTGACCTCTTATGATCATAGGTACATTACATTTTTTTTTTACCTGACTTTCCACATTGACCAAATGCACAATAATCATAGAACAGTCTTATTGCTTTACTCACATGTGCATCACATAACGACCTTGTTATTTAGTCTAAATCAAACTTAAATATAATCTCAAAATACATACCGACCAACTTAACGCATTGAACGATTTATTACCAATTGTTACTTGTGAAGTCGTATAATCTTACGCTTTACTTGAATCTTCAAGAAAACCTTTAGTTCGGGCTTACCGGACAAAATCTCCACACGTAGTCATCGGGTCTTTAGAGCTCGGATATAGTACGAACACGAAGCCTCACGGACATTAATCGCTGATAATATTCTCGCATAAAGCTGCGGGGTTTCAACCGGATATAGTATCGACAAAAATGCCTTCGGGACTTATCACATTTATACACTTTCACATCCATCACGTTGGCCACTCGGCCCTATCACATATATACACTTTCACATTCATCACATTGGCCATTAGGCCTTATCACATATATATACACTTTCACATTCATCACATCGGCCATTAGGCCTTATCACATATATATACACTTTCACATTCATCACATCGGCCATTAGGCCTTATCACAAATATATACTTTCACATTCATCACATCGGCCATTAGGCCTTATCACATATATATACACTTTCACATTCATCACATCGGCCATTAGGCCTTATCACATATATATACACTTTCACATTCATCACATCGGCCATTAGGCCTTATCACATATATATACACTTTCACATTCATCACATCGGCCATTAGGCCTTATCACATATACTATCATGTACAGACTTGGTCTTGGCTGAACCTACATCAATCATTTTCCAATGAATAATTCAATTTCACGCCATACTATCATTTCATATTCGAATACTCATAACTTACAATTTCACAAATTTTAATATCAAAGATCCATTTAACACTCATATATCATTTTACAATATCACGATTTAGAATTCAAGTATGGGTTTAATCAATAGCTTATGAGCAACTAAAACAAGTTTTATCCATGTTTACAACAAAATCACATATTCACTACGAGCTATTTTCCTGAGCAATGGTCACTAAATTATTTATAACCGGAGCTACAAGACTCCAAATCACTTGCCATTAATATTCTATGAATATAGACTCATATATCTTCCATCCATAAAATTTTCAGAATTTTTGGTTTGGCCAATCAATACCAGATTTTTCTTAAAGTCTCCCCTGTTTCACTGTTTGACTAATCTGACCACTCCTCACTATGAATCAAATTTTTCATTGTACAGAATTCATAATGTGTTCTATTTGATTTCATTTGAAACTAGACTCATTAAGGAGTCTAATCATATAAATCTTATCTTATAACCATTTTTTTACAAATTATAATGATTTTCCAAAAACAAAACAGGGAATTTCGGAGTCAATCCGACACTGTCTCAAAAAACTTTAAATATACCTTTATAGGAAATTCCTTTGCTTACACAGTTTCTTTTATAAGACACTAGACTCAATAAGCTTCATTTTCATATTTTATTCAACTTCTAACTCGCCTTCTACAATTTTTGGTGTATTTTCAAAGTTACAATACTGCAGTAACTCAAATCTGTCAAGACTAGTTCGGCACTTAAACTATATAAATTCATCCTTCTCGCTACTAAGTTTATATAATCTTTAAGCATACTAAAGTAAAGTTCAAACACTTAAGAACTTACCTCGGATACTGTTGAACAATTACAAAACGGCTATTCAATTATATTCGCCTTCCCATTATACAAGATTGATTCCTTGAGCTCGTGAACTAAATCAACCAATTTAACAACTCAATTTACATTCGGCAATGTCATCACATACATAACAAAATTAGATTCATTTCTTAAACCATCCACGGCAAATCACCTTCCAAGAACCTTAATTTACTTTAAGCTAAACCACTTCATGGTATACATATACACATTCGCTAATATAAAACAAGGTTAGCACTTAGCGAAATAATTTCTTTAACATTTTAAATTTCATTCGGTCTAATCTCCATATCAACTACTAATTCACAATAAGAATCAAATCCAAAATCAGCTACTATAATATATATCTAAATGCAATGTAGCTACTTAGTTGATTATCAATTATCACTTAATTCACATATTAACACATAACATCTCACATTAGCAATTCATTTGTATTATTCGAATACAAGCTCAACATGCAACCTCATCCCTTTAGTTTTCCATTCAATAATCGAACACAAAGATCACATGTATAACTCACTATCCAATCTTGATTTCTAATGACCATTCGGCATCTCCATATGCATAAATACCACTTTAATACGTTCGGATATATGTATACAAACATAACAGAATCTGCATTCTTAAGATAAGTATGCATATATATATATATAAATATTCCACGACATATTCAATTTCATTCATATTTCTTCCCTTCAACCTCTATATTCAGTTGTAAGCATTCATGCAAATAACATTAACTATTTATAATTTAAGGCATACTTAAATTACTTAAAACTTACAGAGAGTCAAACTAAAATACTTATTTATAAATAAACAAACAAATTTGATTTCAAACACAAATACTCTCCCTTAACCGAATGTCCATAACCAATTTACAAAACATTTTCACTTCAAACTAAAATAATACCTTAAAATCAACTTATAATCGGCAATTACAATCTAATCATCTCTAATTTCTAACACCTTAACCACATTTTCATATAATTATAAAAAATTTCCGAATTCATGAATGAATTTCCGATTTCACCCCTTTTTTATCAAAATAAGAATTCAAGCTAAAATCACTAAAATCTCTAAGCTCACAAATCAACTTGCATTATAAATCATCAACCACAAAGTCCTCACGCCAAGACAACCATGGCCAAATGAGCTATCCCAACAATTTATAAAATTCAAACCATAGGCTAATTAAAATACTAGATAACCACTTAAAAGTATATGAATTTCCCAAAAAAATAAAAATCAAACATACCTTATTAAAGCATTTGTAAGTGCCGATTGTTCATGAATTCTCTTCTTTTTTACTAAGTGAATTCGCAAGTGGGAAAGAAAGACCCTCTCTTTGTTTTTATCACCCATTTCTTTTAATATAAGTTCGCATTTCATATTATTTATTCATTATTTCCTTTTGTAATATAAATTATTAACATATAATAGATATAATATGGTTTAACCCATAACATGGCCGGCCACCATTATGAAAAATGGGGACTTTGACATGCAAGTCCCCATATTTAATCCTCGCAACAATTTGGCCATTTAAAATTAACCAACACATTTTCAATGTTTCTCACATAAGCCCTTTTTGATCAAATTCGCATTCAATCGACAAAATCAGAGTATCAAAAATTCACACACAAATTGTAACATAATATAGACATGAAATTTAATAATCAATTATTTGTGTGACTCGGTTTTGTGGTCTCGAAACCACTTCCCGACTAGGGTCAAATTAGGGATGTCACAGAAAAATAATTGAAAATTCATGTGGACATTCATTGAACAGCCAACAGATTCTTCAAAACATTACATGTGTTGCATGTTCACTGGGGAAATTAATAATCCAACCATCACCAACTAAGATAAATAACGAACCACTTACTTTTCTTAAGCGAATTCAAGGGGATATATGTGGGTCTATACATCCCCCATGTGAACCGTTTAGGTACTTTATGGTTTTAATCAATGCATCGAGTAGATGGTCTCATGTATCTTTGTTATCAACTCGCAACCTGGCATTTGCGAGATTGCTTGCTCAATTGATTCGATTACGAGCCCATTTCCCAGATTTTCCTATTAAGACCATCCGTCTTGATAATGCTGGTGAATTTACTTCTCAGTCTTTTAATAACTATTGCATGTCCATTGGAATAAGTGTTGAACATCCTGTAGCTCATATTTACACACAAAATGGTCTAGCAGAATCTTTAATAAAACGACTTCAATTGATAGCAAGGCCATTACTTATGAAGTCAAAACTCCCAATCACTGCTTGGAGGCATGCAATTTTACATGCAGCTGCATTAATTCGCATCAGGCCAATAAGTTATCATAAAGTCTCCCCCTTACAAATAGTTCATGGTCAGGAACCAAATATTTCCCATCTAAGAACATTTGGATGTGCCGTATATGTTCCAATTGCTCCACCACATAGAACTAAGATGGGACCTCAAAGAAGGTTCGGTATATATGTTGGATTTGAATCCCTATCCATAATTAAATATCTAGAACCATCTACAGGGAATCTATTTACGGCTCGTTTTTCAGATTGTCATTTTGACGAGTCAATTTTTCCAACATTAGGGGGAGAAATCAAACAGCTGGATAAGAAAATTAGTTGGAAAGAGTTGTCATTAGCTCATCTTGATCCTTGAACTAAGCAATGTGATTTAGAAGTTCAAAAGATTATTCATTTACAAAGTTTAGCTAATGAATTGCCAGACGCATTTTCTGACCCAAAGAAAGTGACTAAGTCACATATACCAGCTGTGAATGCTCCAATAAAACTTGATGTCCCAGAAGGACAAAATCTAGTTGCTACTGAGTCTAATACACGCCTGAAGTTGGTTTCAAAGATAAGAATCCTCGAAAAAAGAAAGGAGCAAAGATTAATGATGGTGAAATCAAAGAAAAAATGATTATACCGGGATCTCCTGAAGAGACTATAGACATAACTGGAAGAATAGTTTCAGAAGAAAATCAGGTACCTGACAATGAAGAGATCTTTATTGATTATGTCATGTTTGGTATAAAATGGAACCGAAATCAAATCGACGTCGATAATATTTTTGCATGTAATGTAGCACTAGATGTTATAAATAATAAAGAGGATTATGAACCAAAATCGATTGAGGAAAGTAAATAAAGAGATGATTGGAAAAAATGGAAAGAAGCAATTGAAAATGAATTGAAATCGCTAGCGAAAAGAGAAGTGTTTGGACCTGTAGTCCGTATACCTACAGGTGTGAAACCAGTGGGATATAAATGGGTTTTTGTGCGTAAAAGAAATGAAAAGAGTGAAATTGTAAGGTATAAAGCACGTTTGGTTACAGAAGGATTCTCACAAAGACCTGGAATTGATTATGAGGAGACATATTCTCCTGTGGTGGATGCAACTACATTTAGATTTTTGATAAGTCTGGCTATAAGAGAAGGGCTTGATTTATGCCTAATAGATGTAGTAACAGCTTATTTGTATGGCCACTGGATACTAACATTTATATGAAACTCCCTGAAGGATTTAAACTGCCTAAAGCAGTGAGTTCAGGTTCTAGAGAACATTATTCGATCAAATTGCACAAATCCCTTTATGGATTGAAACAATTCGGACGCATGTGGTATAATCGCCTAAGCGAGTATTTGTTGAAAGAAGGATACAAGAATGATCCAATTTGCCCATGCATTTTCATTAAGAAGTTTGGATCTGGATATGTAATTATTGCAGTATATGTTGATGATTTGAATATCATTGGAACTCTTGAAGAGATTCAAAAGACAGTTGAGTGCTTGAAGAAAGAATTTGAAATGAAAGACCTTGGAATAACGAAATTTTGTTTGGGGTTACAAATTGAACACCTAAAAGAAGGAATCCTTGTGCATCAATCAATGTATATTGAAAAGGTGCTAAAGAGATTTTATATGGATAAGGTACATCCAATAACTACCCCGATGGTTGTAAGATCACTTGATCCAAGTAAAGACCCTTTCCGTCCTCGGGAAGATAGGGAAGATTTTCTTGGTCCTGAAGTGTCATACCTCAGTGCAATTAGGGCATCAATGTATCTTGCTAGCGATACCCGACCTGATATATCTTTTTCTGTAAATTTGCTAGCAAGATTTAGCTCATGCCCAACTCGGAGACATTGGACTGGAGTAAAACAGATATTTCGTTATCTCTAAGGCACAAAGAATATGGGTCTATTTTTCCCTAATAAATTAAAGACAGAGTTGATTGGTTTTGCAAATGCAGGATTTATGTCAGATCCTCAGAATGGAAAATCACAAACTGGATATGTTTTTACATATGGAGGTACTGCAATCTCTTGGCGCTCAATGAAGCAAACAATTGCAGCTACCTCGTCTAATCATGCAGAAATCTTAGCAATCCATGAAGCAAGTCATGAATGTGTATGGCTAGGATCTATGATCCAGCATATAAGGAATAATTGTGGTTTATCACCTGGAAAGGAAGCTACAACTGTCTTGTTTGAAGACAACACAGCATGCATTGATCAGCTCGATAGTGGATACATCAAAGGTGACAGAACAAAACACATTGCACCAAAATTCTTCTTCACTCATGACCTCCGGAAGATTAAGGAGATAAAAGTTAAGCGATCAGTTCAAGTGAGAATTTAGCATTTATTCACTAAGGCGCTTCCTACATCGTGTTTGAAGCTTGTTTACTACATTGGAATGCGTCATCTTGAGATCTCAAGTGATGTAGCCATTAGGGGGAGTTAATACGCACTGTACTCTTTTTCCCTTAACCTTGGTTTTATCCTTTGGGTTTTCTGTAAGGTTTTTAATGAGGCAGCATATCAAATGTATAATTATGTACTCTTTTTCCTTCACTAAGTTTTTGTCCTACTGGGTTTTTTTTTATTAAGGTTTTAACGAGGCATAATTAGATAATGAACATCCAAGGGGGAGTGTTATGAAATATTTATGTAGATGTCATTATCAACTCCATAAGTTATAAAACTCTTCATATACCCCATAAATTATGAAACTTTTCCTATACCCCATTAATATGGGAGATAAAAGGTCATGACCCTTTACATGCCCTATAATAATTAGAAAGTTACTTTTAACCCCTAAATATATGGGGCTCGTGTACTCATGAAAAATAATATATATAAAAAGATGATACACTCTCTCTTCTGTATTCTCTCTACATTCTTTCTTCTATCACATTTTAGTTTATTCTTTCTTTATTATTTCACAACAATTTTAGTCTTATCTATATAATTTGAAAAAAAAAAATTAATTTAATAGTTAATATTTAATATTTTTATTTTTTATTTATTAAAATTTTTATGTATAGTTATTTTAACATTTTTTTAATGTTTACATTACTACTATAAATTTAATTTTCATGTGTTATGAATTATATAATATACAATAATAATTTAATATAAAATATTATAAACTTAAAAAATAGGTTAAGTGTAACGCCCCAAACCCGTGACCGTCACCGGATTTGACCACAAGGTGTTACCGGGCTTACTTCCCTTATTTCTCTCTTGGAAATAATTAATTTCTGTTCTAGGCAGGCTGGCTAACTGCGTCACTGTTACCTTAAAAATCATATCTCGAGTTCCAGAACTCGAAAATCAGTTCCATAAATTTTCCCTGAACCTAGACTCATAATTCCATCTACACATTTTTTTCTAGAATTTTTGGTCAAGAAAATTAGTACAGTTTATTAGTTAAAATCTCCCCTGTTTCAGGGTTCGACTATACTGACCTTTGCGCACTACGACTTGGATATCTTCCTGTACAGGGCTCTAAAACTTATGCCGTTTGTTTCTAAAGAAACTAGACTAACAAAGAAATCTGTACATATAGAGTATGACTTCTAATTCTCTCTGGTTAATTTATAGTGAATTTTCAAAGTCGGAGAAGGGGATCCAGAAACCGTTCTGGCCCTGTTTCACGAAAACCTGATTATCTCTTAAAATCCGACTCATATGACCATTTCGTTTCTTCCATATGAAAGTAGATTAATCAAGGTTAAATTTCATAATTTATTCACTATTTAATTCTACTTCTACTATTTTTAGTAATTTTTCAATCTCACATCACTGCTGCTGTCAGCATCTGTTACTAAGGCAAACAATGCCTATTTCATAATTCCTCCATGACCCAACTAATCATCCATCATTCATATCACAAATTTTGACCACCATATCAAAATTAAGATTTTTAAGACTCATGAATAAGTGTTTTGAACCAAATTCAACCGACCATATGGGCAATTTTCGCATGGCTAAAAGCTTACAACCCAAAATTCAACAAAACCAAATAGCCTATACATGCCAATTTTCTCCTATCGACTAAGAAGACAATACCAAAAATTGCTCGCCGGTGTGATGACTTCGTTGACGGTTCCGAGCACACAAAAGAGACGAGTCCACGAGACCTAAAATGGGTGACAAGAAAACACCGAGTGAGTTTATAACTCAGTAAGTCATAAGCACTTTACAATTATCCATTAGCTAAATTCATCACAAAGTGAAACAATGAAACAAGGCTAATTGTTCCATCCATATCGAACTATACCATAGTTCCTTAGACCTTTCGGTTCAATCTCGTACCAAGTCACACATTCACATTTCATATTCTATTCAATAAGATATTTGAGTCATTTTTATACACCAACTGTAACACCCCTAACTTGTGACCGTCGCCGGTGTCGGACATGAGGGGTTAACGGCCAAATCCTCTCAAGGTACCAACCAATTTGACATTTCCAGTCAGGCTGGAAAACTGCGTCACCGTCGCCTTAAAAATCATATCTCGAGTTTCAAAACTCGGAAACTGGTTTCATAAATTTTCCCTGAATTTAGACTCGCATACCCATCCATGGATTTATTTCTAGAATTTTTGGTTGGGCCAATTGGTACAGTTTATTAGTTAAAGTCACCCATGTTACAGGGATCGACTGCTCTGACCTTCGCGCGTTACAACTTGAATATCTCTCTGTACAGGGCTTTAATACTGATTCCGTTTGTTTCTAATGAAACTAGACTCAAAATGGAATCTGTACATATAAGGAATGACTCCTAATTCTTTCTGGATAATTTATGGTAAATTTTCAAAGTCGCGACAGGGGACCCAGAAACCGTTCTGGCCCTGTCTCACGAGAACTTTAATATTTCTCAGTATACTGCTCATATGGTCGTTTCGTTTCGTCCATATAAAAATAGATTCATCAAGGTTCAATTTCATAATTTACTCACTATTTAATTCTACTTCTACTATTTTTAGTGATTTTTCAATCTCATCTCACTGCTGCTGTCCGCAACAGTTACTGCAGTAGACTATGCCAATTTCATGAATCTTTCCTTGGCCTTAATCATCCATCATACATGACACAAATTATGGCCACCTTATCGAAATTAAAGTTTCTAAGACTCGTGGCTATAAGTTCTAGCATCCCACTCGACGACCACATAGGCCATTTTCACATGGCTTAAAGTTTACAACCCTCAATTCGACAAAATATAATAGCCTATACATGCCAAATGTTCTTCAACAACGAAAACAATACCACAAGATTTCAGCCGGTGTGATGACTTCAACGGCGGTCCCGATCACGCAAACAATAAGAGTCCGAGAGACCTAAAATGGGTGACAAGAAAAACACCGAGTGAGTTTACAACTCAGTAAGTCATAAGCATTAATCAATCCACTGATAAAGTTACTACTACATGTACAACAAATGAGGCTAGGTACTCGTCCATATCGAATCTATACCATAATACCTCGGACCTTTCGGTCCAATCTCGTACCAATTCATACATCCACATTTCATATTCTACACAACAAGATAATCGAAGCATTTTTACACATTAACTCATTTTCCAGCACAACCATACATATTTCAATCATCACATAGATTTAAGGCCTACAAATTTCAATCCCCAAGCATGAACGAATTCTCTATTCGTCATGAGCTCGAGGTACTTACCCGATCCGCTGTCCATACTCAATTCAATGGAGACACACCCTCCATATATATAGAGTACGCACACACAGTGCTTACCACTCGATTTCGCACACTTAGTGCCACGTAATTTAAGCTCGCACACACAGTGCCATACCCTCCGAACTCGCACACCCAGTGCCGTATTTTTCCAGCTTGCACACTTAGAGCCAAATATTTCCAGCACGCACACTTAGTGCCATATATTTCCAGCACGCACACTTAGTGCCATATATTTCCAGCACGCACACTTAGTGCCAATCTCGTCACCATACACACGTATTGCCCAAGACACATAGTGCCGAAAGCAAACTTTCTACACATTCCACTATTTCTTTTACATTCAACAATTATCCTCATTCCATACACATACAATTTCATTTATACATATATATAGCATTCCATTAAACACAATTGCATAGATTTTCCAATCATTTAAGCAATATCAAACATATGTGCTAAATGACTTACCTTGTTTGGGGTAGAATGGTTCCAAATCGGCTACTCGTTTGCTTTCTCCTTTCCTTTGTCCAATCTAGTTTCCCTTTGCTCTTGAGCTAAATCAAACAGTTTATCTCTCCATCAAACACAAACATACGGCATTCACATGCATTATTATGGTTATTGCCGAATACTTAACACAACTAAGTTGAAAATTTACTCAATCTCATCTTAATTTATTGCTACTTATTTATCAAAGTTTCCAATACAAGGTATTTAACACCTATGCCCATTTATACCCCATATGGCGAATGCTTCATTCCTTACCCAATTAACCATCCAACAATTTTTCAGCCTCATTACCACCCTTTTCATGTCTAATTGTTTAAATACTCTCAAGCTCATTCACAAGTACTATTATACATCTCATTAAGAATTAATCATTTTGCAACATAAATTCTATAGCATGGCCGAATACTCATGCACACACACACATAACAACAAGAACTCAATGGCACAAAATTTCCTTTTGTTAAACATTCAACTCACTCATCTCCATGCTTTCATCACAACAACATCAAAACACTCACCAAGGAAAACGACATGCATGGCCGAATGTTCTAGTCACGTCAAAATCACAATTTCTAACATGGGTCACCTTATTTATGGCTTAGAAACCACATGGTTGCTCTCTTTTCTCCCTTAGAATCGCCAAGAAGAATCAAGAACAAGGGCTTGTTTCTTTCACCCATTTCTAATTATTCCTTACATCATAAAGGCAACAACCATCTCCTTAAACATCCTCCATGGCGAACACTTGTATTACTACCACCTTCAAATTTTTTTTGACATGAGCAAGTAAAGGACTTAGTAACTAGCTTCATACATGCAAAGATTTCAAAGACTAACATGGATTCCATACCTTAGTTCAGGCTCAAGTGACCGAATGCTAAGTCTTCCCTTTTCTTCTTGAAGGATCGGCTAAGCTAGGAGGAAGATGAGCCAATATTTTTTTTTTCAATTTCCTTTCTTCTATTCGGCCAAGGCACCCAAGGATGAGCAACAAATTTTTCTTCCCCTTTTTCTTCTTTGTTTCTCACGGCAAAAGAGCATCCACACCCATTTTTTTTTGTTTCATCATTATCATTTTCTTTTTTTTATTATTTTATTCTCCCTTACATCATGCACTAGGCCAACATGTCTAGGACATGTTTTCCTTGCCCATCACCTAGTCATGGCCGGCCACTCACCTTAGGAAAAGGGGTTATTTGACATGCAAGGACAACCCTTTTCCCACATGTATTAATAGGCCACCTTACATTTGCCTAGCACATTTCTAAATTTTCTCACATAAGTCCTAATCACTAAAATTCACCTATAATTAGGCAAAAATTCAATAAAGAAATTATCACACATGCATATTCATATATTCAGACAGTAACTATCATACTCAAATAATTTAGTGACTTTGGTTTAGCGGTCCCAAACCGGTTCCGACTAGGGTCACTTTAGGGCTGTCACACCAACTCATTTTCACCACAATCATACAATTGTAATCATCACATAGATTTAAAGCTTACCAAGCTCAACCCCGAGCATGACCATAGTGCCTATTCGCCATGAGCTCAAGGTACTTACCCGATCCGCTGTCCGGATTAACTCGATAATGTCGCACACTCAAGGCCAATTGTAACGCAAGAGCATATAGTGAATCCGCACACTTAGTGCTATATATTTTCAGCTCGCACACTTAGTGCTATATATTTTCAGTTCGCACACTTAGTGCTATATATTTTCAGCTCGCACACTTAGTGCTATATATTTTCAGTTCGCACACTTAGTGCTGTACAATTTTTAAACCCGCACACTTAGTGCCAATCTTGTCACCGTGTCCATTTATACCCGCACACTTAGTGCCGAGACCAATACCTTATGCATGTTGCTGCCTTTATACATTCAACAATGGCATCATTCCATACACATACATTTTCATTTACACATCAACACCAAATATATGCTTAATGACTTACCTAGTTTTGGGTAGAACGGTTCCAAATCGGCTACTCGTTTGCTTTCTCCTTTCCTTTGTCCGATTTAGTTCCCCTTTGCTCTTGAGCTAAATCAAACAATTTACCTCTCCATCAAACACAAACATACGGCATTCATATACATCATTATGATTATTGCCGAATACTTAACACAACTAAGCTGAAAATTTACTCAATCTCATCTTAATTTATTGCTACTTATTCATCCAAATTTCCAATACAAGGTATTTAACACCTATGCCCATTTATACCCCATATGGCCGAATGTTTCATTCATTTCCCAACCAGCCATTCAACAAATTTTCAACCTCATTACCACCCTTTTATGTCTAATTGTCTAAATGAGATCATCAACATGCCTAACTATAGCCGAATATACAACATTAATCTAGCATTCCCATTGCATTTAACACTTAACATTTACCACATCTAGGCTGACTTTGCTAGCACACAAGCCTTTGGCCGAATGTCCTTGACCTTTAGTCACCCAAAATTTCTTTGTTCTTTAAAATTCATCCAAGACCACATTCGGCACCTCCAACTAATAATTTAGATGTTCTCAAGTTCATTCACAAGTAAAATTATACAACACCTTAAGCATTAAACATTTTTCAACCTGAAACAATAACATGACCGAATACTCATGCACATACATTCATAAAGGGAACTCAAATGACACCAAAAATCTCCTTTCCAAAGTGCATATATGCCCATACATACGGCAACTACCATTCTTGTCTCCCAACCATGAATCCATGAGTTTTGTTATGGGTTAGCTAGACTATACACTTATCAACTTTATCTCAATATCAATTAGTAAACAAAAATCACAATGTATACCTTTCCATTGAAATAGCTATGGCCGAATGCCTTGGTTTCTTTTTAAATCTTTCCTTTCTCAATTTCGGCAATGAAGAAGAAGAAAGATGAGCATTCCTTCCCTTTCTCTCCCTCACTCACGGCAATGGCAAGGTAAAAGGGTGAACAAAAACCTTTTTCTTCTTCTTTCTCTCTAGCTACGGCACAATGGGGGGCATCCATGCTCATTTTTTTTTTTGTTCATTTCTTTAATGCTAGTTTTTATTCTATTGTTTCCTACATACCCCACTAACATAACATGTTGGAAACATGTTTCCTTGCTCATAATTTTGTCACGGCCGGCCACTATCCTTGTCAAATGGATTATTTGACATGCAACTCCATTTATTTTACTTCATTCCTTTATTAACCTCTTAAAATTAGCCACATATAATTGAATCCTTTCACATGAGCCCTTTTTCTTTCAATTCACATTCAAATTAACTAAATCAAAGAATTAAAAATTCACACATGCATTTTCACATATTTAGACAAGAACTATCATACTCAAATGATTTAGTGACTCGGTTTAGTGGTCCCGAAACCGCTTTCCGACTAGGGTCACTTTAGGGATGTCACATTAAGTTCGGGCCTTAAATGTTTAAGCACGAGTTTATATTTTAAACGAGCCTAATTTTTTACTGAAGTTTATTTTTGAAACTAATATTTTATTCAAATCTTCTTAAATTTTGGTGAGTCTTCAAACTTGGATGGATAACGAGTCCATGAATAAATTTACTAACTATTTGTAGTTTAAAATATTTTTATTCAAATATTAATATATTAAATTTTAATAATAAATTATTTTTAATATTTTAATACTCAATATGTTAATGACTATGTAGCCAAAGAATAAAAAATAATAATAACACTTTCACAGCAAATTTTAATTATTTTTGAAAACGTGCTTCTACATAATCAAATTTTAATAGTTGATATTTTGGCTTATTGTAATTTGTAGGCATACTTACCTTGAAAAGCGAACCTCTTGACGGCACCTAATAAAAGACAAAAACAAAATCATTAAAAATCCCGAAAAACTAAAACTTGCAAAATTATAAAAACAATTATTCATTTTTGAAAATTATAAAAAAAATTTAAATGATATAGATGTGAAACTTGAATAATTAAAAATCATAATTTTTAAAAAATGTGTTTATTTAGATTTTTAAGTTTTATAAAATTTTATGAATTTTTTCTTTTATAAAAACCTAGAATTTCAAACAAACACATTTTTATAAAAAGACAAAGTAATCAATAATAGAGGGGAGAAGCAGTTGAAGTAATAAAGGAGAGTTTGTAGATGTCCCAGCCCAAACAAACACATTTTTATAAAAAGACAAAGTAGGGAGAAGCGGTTGAAGTCATAAAGGAGAGTTTGTAAATGTCCCAGCCCTGCAGGGTTGAAGTCACTTGTTTCATTTGCTTAAAAGGGTTTTTTTCTAAAAATAAAAATAAAAATGTTCAAACAGAAAAAATTAAAATGTGTTTTGTTCTCACAAAATTTTAGATTTTATGAAATTTATGATATTTTCTTGGAAATAACATAAATCTCTTAAAAATATAAAAATTTCATAAAAAGAAAAAGAAATTCAAAAGAAAATACCATAAAATCTTTTTAAAAATTCATAAAAGTTTATAAATACTTAAAATTCTAAACAAACATATTTTTTTAAAAAATTATGATTTTAATTATTCAAGTTTCACGTACTTATCATTTAAATTTTTTGTAATTTTCAAAAATAAATTATCATTTTTATAATTTTCAAAATAAATTTTGAATAATAAATAATTAAGCTTCGAAGCAATTTTTAAGAATATTTCGAAAATTATTTATTTATTTTTATGTATAAATTAAATTATATATATTAATTTTATGTATTTATATATTCTTAATTTTTTAAAAATTATAATTTTATATAAAAACAAGGTTAATTTAATCAAAATATTAAAATTAAAATTATTATTATATTAATTAAAAAAGTGATGAGTCGTATTTTGTTAGTCACTTTAATGGTTCAAGACTAAAACAGATAATTTTGAAATTATTGACAATTTAAAATATTAATATATTAAAATTTTATTAATAAATTATTTTTAATATTTTAATAATTAATATTAATATAAACAACCATTTTCCATGCGGCAAGTGTACAATCATACTGGAGGACATGATGTTACAACTCGGTCTGCTGGTGGATGGGCTAGTCATCACGGGAGAGCAGCGATCGTTTCTGGTAAAGAGGAACTCTGCACGACATTATTAGGGAAAGTCCCGAACAAGTTTGATGGTGGCTGGATATCGATGAATTTGATGGCGAAAATGTAAATAAGCTTCCTGCAAATGCGACCGAGGTCGACAAAATACAATATACCAAAGCATTCATCCTTCAGTCAATCGGGAGCATTCTAATGCTCAATAAATCTCAAAATTTGGTACACATAAGGTGGCTACTACACCTAGTAGACTTTAAAGAATGTGGACAACTGAGTTGAGGATCAGCCGTGTTGGCCACATTATATCAGAAGTTGTGTTGGGCCACGAAATCGGATAAGATGTCAATCGGTGGTTGCCTACTCTTGCTACAGTCTTAGGCCTGGTGGCGGCTACCATTTCTACGTCCCCAAGTGAACAACCCATACATGTTTCCATTAGTGACAAGGTAAAAACCATTTATTAATAAATACGTAGTTTTTACAGTAAATGTTTTTATTCATTATATGTTTGAACTAACATATCGCTTTTATACGTGGAATTATGGACCAAGTTACGTAGGACTATTCGAGGAGCTGGAAGATATTAGGCTGCTGTTAGATCAACGCTCGGAAGCCAATGTTAGTTACTTATTATTTCAAACCTATATTAATTACACAATGATTTGTAAAATAAAATTTCATACTAACAAAATTTACTACTGTGCGTTTCAATTTGAATAGATGTCATGCGCCGACACTGATATCATATCTTGCATCCCGCCAAAAGTGTTGGTCTGTAATGGCTCGGATGGGGCTAGTTGGAATAGTGGTCTCAGGACCACAAATACGAAGTCGAATAAACTTTTTTATAATTATTTAGATGTATAGAAAGTTTTTAAGAGTGCATGAAAAATTTGGTGGAGTAATTTTAACGTTTGTGAGCCCAATTGCGAAAAAGGACTAAATCGCATAAAATGCAAAAGTCCTAATTTGATAGCTAAAGGTGTCAAATAGCTAGAGAATAAAATTTGGGGGTATTTAAAGGGCAATTAGACCCTTTTAAAAGAGCTTGGCTGGCCATGAGACAAAGAAGAGTGAATGGTCAAAATGTTAGGTAAGTGATGTCATATTATGTGATAAAATAATACCCTAAGTGCCTAGTCTTCATCTTTTTCACCTATTCTTTCTTCTCAACCGAAAATATCAGCAAAGAGAAGAGTTTTGAAGCTTGAAATTTCAGCTACTTAGTTGACTCACAAGTAAGTAATTTTCCTACCCTATGTTGATGATTTTTGCATTTTTGAGACCCTTAAAGCATGAGCTTTCAAATGAGGGTATTATTTTGCAAAATGATTAAGAGTGTAGGGTTTTGTTATGAAAGTATTTGTAATTTTTGCTGAGTTTTTATGGAAGAAAATGCGTCTTGGGTGTCTTATAAACAACTTTTGTGAAATGTGTTAGCATGAAAACACTTAAAAGGATTATATTGCATAAGTTGTAAAATAGATGTTAAGTATGTGAAATAGTGTGAATTTGAAGTTCCTATAAGAGTAAAAAGGTTTTTCTAGGCTTAATATATGAATAAATTAGATAAAAATCAATTTTCGAGCCTAGGGGCAAAATGATTATTTTGTCAAAGTCTAGGGGCAAAATGGTCATTTTATCAAAGATATAAATTTTCGATTGCCTAGTTTTAATTAGTGACTAAATAAGTACATTTTGCTATTATAGATCAAGAAATACCGAATCTGAACCTAGACCGGGAGAAAGCTAAGCAAATCGACTAAATTGACTAGTCGTCACATTTTGTAATCCGAGGTAAGTTGTATGTAAATAATACAACTACAATGTTAATGTATGTATTAAATTGTACCTGAAATATAGTATGAATTTCTTGATTGTGGAATTGAAAAGCATAATGGTAATAGAGATAATAGAGTTCCCGTTTGAACCTAGGAAATAAATCGGATATTCATGCCATAATATATGGGTCATTGTGAGCTAGTGTAAGACATGTCTGGGGCATGCATCGGCCACATTATAAGAGCTAGTGTAAAACCATGTCTGGGACATGGCATCGGCATTGAGATGAGTGTTAGTGTAAGACATGTCTGGGACATGCATCGGCTATGAGATGTGTCAGTGTATGACCATGTCTGGGACATGGCATCGGCACCTTACCCCATGTTTGAGGTTTAATGAATAATTGATAGTGTTCCAAATGGTTCAATGATGAAAGTATGATTCCAAGTTAACAAGGAAAGTATAACCGTGTTGTGAGTGGCACAGGTACTTATAAGGTATGTATGAATTGTGAGCTCAATATATGTTATATGAGGTGTTTTGAAGATGATTAAGTTTTGCTTATGCCACTTGTGTATTTACGATACTTGTTGATGAATGGTAAAGTTATGTTGTATATTTATTTATGTGCAACTTACTAAGCTTTATTCTTACTCTCTCCCCTTTTCCATTTTCTTATAGTGCCGCCTATCTAGCTCAAGGATCAACGGGAATCAGAGATATCGATCACACTATCAATCGAAGCATTCGGTATAGTTTGATTTATATTTTTTAATATAGCATGTATAGGGAACTAGACTTGTGTTTTGTGTTATTGTTAATTTGGCCAAATGTATTGGCTTAGGATAAGTCCTCATTTTTGTATTAAGCCTTGAATGATGGCTAACATTCATTTTGATTTATATACAAAGATGTTATTTTCATAGATGAGTAAAATGCACAGATGGAATGTGGTTTATTATGGCTGATTTGGTTGCTAATGTGTAGGTTGTGTAAGTAAGGGTGGTAAAGAGGCTTGGTAAATAGCCTTATATTGTCCACACGGGTAGACACACGCCCGTGTGTCTAGGCCATGTGTTACATATGGTCTGCCCTATGGGCGTGTGGTCTGGCCGTGTGTCCCCTGCACATAAAATTTTCAAGTTAGTATGCATGGTAGTAAACACACAGGCAGAGTGTCTCAGTCGTGTGATGGACACGGCCTAGCACACAGGCGTGTGCCTTGACCATGTGACATTTTGGGAATGCTGACATCAGAAACAGAATGTCCATGTTTTTGCACACGGGATAGGACACGGGCGTGTCATGGCCGTGTAAGGGACACAGACCAGGGATAAGGGTGTATGCCAGGCCGTGTGAAAACCCCTGTGGGTGTGCATTTAGAATTAATTCCATATAGGTGGAGGGAACGGGTGTGTCCCTGTATTGCTTAGGCCGTGTGAGCCACATAGACCATCAACACGACCATGTTGAAATGGCTCCACAGGCATGTTTCCCTTCTACATGGGCGTGTGCCCTGTTTCAAAGTCAAAATTTCTATAGATGGTTTAAGGACCTGGGTTGATCCCGAATAGTTCTCAATGGTTGATTTTGGGTTCGTAAGCCCATAATAAGAAGTTTAAAGTAGAAATTGAAAAAGTTCTAAATTGGACCAAGTCTTGGTGACTTGGGGAATGTTTGTGTGCATGAGATCAAGTTAAGTAATGCCTCGTATTCCGCTCTAGCGTGGGTTACGAGTATGGGGTATTACATGGTTAATCAAGAGATGTGGGACGTGAATGTGCCATTGACAGTGTAAGCGATAGTGGAAATACACAAATTGAATTGGGTGATGCGGCAGTTTGGGTAACGACAATAAATTCCACCGGCATTGCGAGAGTTGAAGAAGCTGCACAAGGTGGACATGCGAGGGTAAAATGACGAGGATTGGCGAGAGATGCACAAGGACTACATTGAGGCTTAGGATCGTAAGATAAAATTTTTACCTATCCGCGAACCATTTTTCTCAAGGGACACGGCAGCTTGTTTGGAGTACTTGTTGTTGTTCAAAGTTGCCGGCAAGTCGTACCTGCTACCGGTGTAGGTGAGGAGTAAGCAAAATTGTCAGAAAAGGCAACGACGACCGCCCCAGCAACAGCGTAGGGCTAGACGCGATTGCACAGTGAGTTCGTTATTGGCTCTGCCTAAAGAAGTGTTGCCTATGTCTACACAATATCCCGATCAATTCTCTCTACTTATTCCTGTTCATTTCACTAATGCCACATTCACTGTACTACGCAACATTGTCGCACATGCCCGATTCTTTTATTTTTGTAGGTACATATTTTGGGGCACCAATGTCCCCTGCATTTTACACCCAGATGCCAACGTCGATGTCGACCCTAATATCGGGCCAGATACCGATGCATGCACCGTTATCGATGATAACACCTATACAAATGTCATTGTCAATGTTGATGCCCGGGTCAATGTCGACATATCCGGGTTTTATGGCACCTTATGGTTACATATCAATAGTAACACAAACACCGTCCACATCATTATTTTATCGAGGTGGGTCATTGGCGCAATCGTCTACCAGTGGAGTAGAGAATACACGAAGGGAGACTAGGACGACACCACACTTGAGCATGTAGGAAGACGATGGAGATAAATGCGAAGATGAAGATAAATATGAAGACAAACAAGAAGACCAAAACCAAGACCAAGACGAACACAATGATGATAATGGAGATGAAAATGAGCAAGAGGATGGAGGTGAAGGTGATGATGATAAGGACAACAACAACAATAAAGTTTTTAAGCCCGCATCTCCGATTGTGCACAAAAATCCTCCTCGCGAGTGTCGTCCACTGTCTTGTGGTACACATTCTTCCCCACGGCACAATTGATGTATTCTTTTTATTACTATTACGATGTAAACATATATGACATAAATAAAGAAACCATAAATTGACCATATACAGTGTTCATTTTCGCCATATTTCGCCTGATTTCTTTCATTACATCTTCACACCAATTATGGTCACCTATTATCTGTCCAACGTATGTCACCGCCCTATTTGGAAACAACGCAACCAGGTGGAAGTATGTTTCTTTCACAACAGAGGTTATCGACAAGTAACGCATCCCTTTTAGTACGAAATTGATACACTTGACTAAGTTGGACGTCATGTGCTTATACTGTAAATCTCTGTCATATGATTAGATCCACTATTCAAAGGGTATGTTGGTGAGGTATACAACATCGTAGCTATTGATGGCGCCCAAGTTGTTCAACATTTCATGGAATCGATGTTGGACAAGCTTATATTATTTCGAGAAAAGCATACCCATGAATGCAAACAACAAATGAAAGGTGCAGGTAGTGTCAATTACATACCCATGTCAATGACCGCATCTCACTCACTTTTCGATAGCTATTTTGTGTGGTAGTTGGATCCGACATGTTGTAAGCAGTACCTATGATGGGCGTGATCCAAAAGCTACCATGCCACTCAATTGCTGACAGGGTTTCGGTTCCCCTATCAGATATGACATATATGTCAGGCTACGGGCAAATGCGACAGCGTAATTAGCTCAAGAAGAAATCTCAGTCATCTGTCGTTTCTCTAGAAGTTATTGTAGACACAACCGATAGAATCCTCTAATTACCATCCTGAACAACGACAATTAACAACTAATGTTGATTCCTCCTCATCAACTGCATTCGTTGTCCCTTGTTCCTCACTTGTATCTTCTTCCTTATCTACATCTTTTTCCATGGCCATATCTTTTTCTTCACCTGCACTTTTATTGTCCCTTTCAAGCAAAGAGGTTCAATGTACCCTTGTCAGTCCCTGTCGAAAGGAGTAAGTCATTGGTTCTTTTATAACCCATGTGCCGGCTAAAATCTGCATCAGTTTGGAGTAAGTCATGTGTACGTTGATGAACCCCTGGTATAAGTGCTTCCAGCCCATGAAATTGAGTAGCACAGAAGTTGAAATTGAATGTACTGATTGAAAGTTGAACCCGAATATTGAGATTAGGATTATGCTCATACTACGACTGGTATGGCTGCCGAAGTTTAGATTCGTGCCAAAAACCGACAAGTGTCTACCAATAGATGTTTTCAGGACATCGTAGTAGTAGCTTTGTAACACGCTAGTGAACCCACCGTACAATGGTGTAGTAGGACTTTCTGCTTCAGCTCCATTTCCAACACTAAATGCAATGGTGGCCGAAGATGGGCCAGATGCATCAACCTTGGCAACCTCGACGTATAAGTCCATTATAGCATTTTCCCTTGAAATGAATGATGATATAACCGTCTCAAGCTGGACCTCGTCATTCAAATCAAATAGGTCATACCTATAATAGGTCAATGGAAGTAAGATATCTAACATTGCAACCTCAAAATTCTTCTCCAGGTTGATCCTCCGACTTTCCTCCTAATTTTTGGCCATAGCTCACGCAATTGAATGGTATGATTGAACACCAATTCCATGGACTGTGCTCCTACAAATATCACCCAACCTTTGTACTATAGATTTGACCATCATAATAAATAACAAATTTCACTCATCGACTCATTTCAATATCAGTCAGGAATTGGATTAACAATACCCAAAAAATAAGTAGAGGATTGTTGAAAGAAATACACACAACTCCCACAACTTAACAATTTGATTTTTTATATTAATTTACTGTGTGTCTAAGTTATGCAAATTATGTTCCTTTAATACGAAAATAAGCCAGCGAGAGGGAATATGATGTGAGTCTCAATCCAAAAATAGGCTCATGAACATTATGGGCTCAAATTTCCTCAAGGCCTAATAACAAGGTCGAAGGCTAAACAAATCCAAGCAAGATTGAATAAGACCATCCAAGACTTCATTATCAAGGCCCTAGATGCACACACGACCAAAAAGGAAAATCAAGATTCAATTTCTTGTTTTAAAGAAAATCAAGAAATCGAAATCTCAGTCTAATTTTGCTATTTTAGACAATTTCAAAAACCAAGAAAATCAAGATTTCAAATCTTGGAAATCTTGGTCCAAGAAATCGAATCTTGTAACCAAGGCGTATTGGATTTCATGTACGAGCTTGAATAAGCCAATTTCGAGAGCAAACGGATCACAAGATCAAGTTCTTGAAAAAATGGCCTATTAAGATGTCTATAAGTCTATCCTGAAGTTTGGAAAGTAATTTAATTGAATATCAGGCCAAATTATCAAAGTGGCCCAAATTGTAAACTATTTAAACTATAGGCCTAATTTTATTTTAATAGGTAGATCATCATATAAGAATTCAGCCTAATGAACTCGTTTAATTCCTTTGGTTGAATTCCCATTAAAAGTCCACACTTAAAATTATTTTATTTTTTTTATTTGATGAATTGTCATGTTAATTATTCTTTTAGGGTTAGGAAAACTTATTTTGGGGCCTATAGGTAGCATGGATGCCCACCCTTATAGATGAACAATTAATTTTCATTTTTTTAAGTTAATAGGAATTATTTTTGAGTCTTTCTTCAAAAATTGTCATTGAGTTTCTTTTAAAAGTTGTTTTAACAATCTTTTAGGTTGTGAGGATTATCTCTAAGCTTTTTCTTACCAAGATCTCTTTCTTGGAGGAGGAACTAGAGCCATTGAAAGGAGTTGTGGATTCTTAATGTTTCTAAGGCTTCTTAGGATGTTATATTCTCTTTTTTAGCATTAATTTATCATTTATTGTTTATATTAATTTAATTCTTACTATTTTCGCTTACTGATTTTATTGACTTTGGTTCTAGGTTAAAATTACTTCAAGAGAGACATTCTTCTATCTTGTTTCATTAGGAAACATATTAAAATTAGGAGTTTTAATCTTTTCTTGTTGTTTCAAACATTCTTGCACAAAACAGTTTGCTTTTGTCTTTAAAATCACTTCTAACAAATTTGTTTTGTGTTTTGCTTTTCCAGATCTGGTTGGGGCATTTTCTTATGGTCCAAGGATAGTTTCTTTCCATCCAAGAAACCCTAATTCGTTCTCTATTGGACGCTTTACTAGTCAGTTCATGTTTTTTATAACAGTTCATTTTTAGTGGTGTCGAAAGTAGTAGTTTTAAGACCACGACTCTAACGAGTGATTTATTATTTAATTATTTATTTAATTTCTATAGGGTTAATTTAAGGTAGTATTAAATTTTTGTTAAGAAATTTTGAAGTTTAAATGGTTATTAGGTAAAAAGGACGAAATTGATAAAGGTGCAAAAGTTGAGTTCTATTAGTTAAGTGGATTAAATAGCTTTAGCAAGGAAAATTATTGGATTTATATGGTAAATATACCACATTTAAAATTAGTGGATATGCATGGATAGCTTTTATTGTAAATTATGTGAATCTAAAAGGTTAAAATGGTAAGTTAATAATTAAAACTAAAATAAACTAACCAAAGGTCATCTTCTTAAATTAACTCTCCAAAACCGAATAGCTATAAGAAAGGGGTGAGAAGCTTTCGGTCATGGTGTTTTTCATTGATGGTCAAGGTTGTAACACCCTAACCCGTATCCGTCGTCGGAATAAGGTTTCAGAGCATTATCGGAACTTTTAAAACATTTTACAGATAATTCTTATAAATTACTATTAATTTACTGAGATCATTCAAAATGTCCCTTAATTTGACACTCGAGGTCTAATACGAGCATTAGAATCAAGTCGGGACTTAAACAGAAACTCATAAAATTTTTCATGACATTTCAAAAATTTTCCAAAGTTGCAAGGCTCACACGCCCGTGTGGTCTAGGGACATGCCCGTGTGGTCAGGCCGTGTACTACACATGCCCGTGTCCCTAACCCGTGTAACTCTCTGAATTTAAAGCATGAGGAAATTGAAGTCACACAACCAAGTCACACGCCCGTGTGCTAGGTAGTGTCTAATTTTATTTTCGAAATTTAGGTGCAGTTTTCACACGACCGTGTCCAAGGCCGTGTCAACCACACGGTTGAGACACACGCCCGTGTCTCTGCCCGTGTGCCCAATTCTGAGCATTCTGTTTCTCACTTTTAAGATGCAGGGAACACACGGTCGGACCGCATGCCCCATGGGACAGGCTATGTGTCACACACGGCCAAGACACAAGCACGTGTGGACAAAATAAGGCCATTTCCTAGCCTCATTTGTCACCCAAAACTTACCATTTTCCTGCACCAAAACTCCCAAGCATATGTCCCCTAATCCAACATTATATTCACATAAAATTTGCCATCAATCATGTGGTATTATATCATGCATCAATGGATATAAACTTACTCTTAACATAAACTTATATGCTAACATAATTCCAACAACTAACACATAATAAACACTTATGTGATTACCAAAATGTTACTTCAAAAATAGCCAACTTAGACTACCACTAGCCACTCTAATGGCTAGACTACAAAACAACAATTACAAGCCATCATTGGCCAAATAAGCTTATTCATGCCATTATACCAAAATGAGATTTCTATTTATACCAAAATGAGATAGTAGATAGTGTGATGACTGCTCCGACCAACTTCCAACCTTCGGGAGCTTTGAGCACTATAAAACAGGGAAAATTAAATAGAGTAAGCATTTTATGCTTAGTAAGTTCGTATAATGAAAAATAAACTTACCATTTATATTTATCAATACAAGCATACATAGTCATACTTTCCATAAATTTTGGATGAGGTTACCTAAACACAAACACTTAATCAAGCAAGTTAATCACATAATGTAACACCCCTAACCCGTATCCGTCGCTGAAATGGGGTTACGAGGTATTACCAGACAAGACACAAATTTCGAACAATCATATGCATGCACTTGCACAAACTTTTAAACCAATCAACTATTACCATAAGTAACTGATTTAATCATTATTACCATATAGCTGAGTATAACTTTAATGCAACTTATAGAATGTGCAAAACGTACAAACTACAATACACTTCAATCGCATACTAAAAATCAAACATAAATAAAACTCACAAAACCATGTACATATAATCATATCAATTGGACCATATCATATTCGGCACTTGTACCTTACTACATATTCAATCAATTTATATTCACAATTTAAGGACTAACCTATACACTACTCGACATTCGTCTACTATCAAGTAGAACATTTATACATCAAATTAAAACTCATATAATTTTCATGATTTACTAATGCACAAGTCACTATTCATTTGGTTATTTTTCAATGCATTTAGTCGATTACAAATATGTTTAACAATTATTCACTTTCAACTTTATTCAATTACTTTACAAGTCTATACATTTCAAATATCTAAATCAATACACACATACACACACACACACACATATATATATATAAAACATACCTTGTCTAACATTTTAACATACCCTAACTGAATATAAACATGTGAATATTACCTATTAAGCACTATAACAAAGATTACATTTTAATTAATTCAAAGACCATATATTTGACTAAGTATTTAAGTATACATTTTACTAAGTTTTATGTCATATCAAACTTATTACATCATATTCGTATGTATATATATACACCAAATCTGTTAAATACTTATATTATACATTTACCAAAATACAACTCAAAACCAACTTGCTTCTTAACAATTTGGTAATAATATAAACCATTCATAAAGATGAATCATACCATATAACATGCATATCAAAATGAACTCCAACCATGTTTGGATATAACCAAATATTCCTTAATACCAAATCACATAATAAAACCTTAATTAAGCATATCAACCGAATTCACATACATATTTATCTATCCATATATCACATCCAAATCAACCAAATGCACACATCCAAAAATCACCAACCAACTTCAATGCACAAAAACACATATCACAAATATCATTCATCCATGGCACATAGCATGGTAACCAAAATGAACTTAAACCATAATCAATCAAAACCAAATTCAAGCATAGAAGTTAAGCCATTTTCGCATGGCTTAAATTATACAAAACCAAATCCAACATTTCAAACTATAATTTAGCCTATACATGCCATAAGTTTGAAAATTCAACTTAAAAAATACCGAAGGCAGTTGATAGTGTGATAGACTTTAACAATGACCCCTGAGCTTGTAACTTGACTCCAAAATCTAATAAACAATGCAAACAAACACACACAGTAAGCTATCATAGCTTAGTAAGTCATAAGCAAATAAATAACTCAATGTTAACATCAACTCAACTTAACCAAACTAATTTATGCTATCATATTCACATTTATTTTCAAGATCATAATTACATATATAACATATACTTGCATATAAAATTTCACATTACCTAATCTTATATACACATATTCAAGAATCATTTCAAAAACATTCACATTTTATATTATAAAGGCCGAATACACTTTCCATATTCACATACATTCTCCATTTACATCATACATGTTTTGTAACAAATAATAAGTAACTTACTTACCTTATTTCAAGTAGCTAATAAGCAAACTCATACCTGGTCATTTTAGCTCGTTTTACACATTCGATCACAACTTATCATTGTTCGATGAACCATTCGGAATTAGATAGGACACTCTGATAATCACATATATCGTACAATGTCAACGTCCCAGACGTGGTCTTACATGTAATCATATATCGATGGCACTGTCCCAGACAGGGTCTTACTGAGTTTGTGTTAAATCGAACACCAATTCAATTAAGAAATTAAAATTAAAATATTCTAAAATAAAAGCATAGTTTATTATTTTCATAAGTTGTATATAAATATTATTTAAATTTCTAACTGAATTTGTGTTAAATCAAACACCAACTCAATTAAGAAATTACATAAATGTTCTTCCATGATTAAAATAAGTAATATTATTTGAAGGTATTTTTGTCTTTTCACTTTAAAAATCAATAAAAATATGCATATAGTGATATTTGAATCTACTCCAATTACATTGGAAAAACCTTCAATTTACCACTTAATTAAAGTTTTATTTTAATATTTTTGTACATTCTAATTTTATTATGCATGTCTTTTACTTTCATCGCTTTTATATATCAATAATGTATTTAATTAAGTTGGTGTCATAAATTAATTTGACATAAACTCAAAAGTGATGACAACACCATGAAAAATAATTTAGTTTATATTTTTATTTTAATAATGTATATAATTATTAATAATATTGGCCTTTTACTTGTATAATACAAAAATAAAAAAATTGCTAAAATGGTATCCCACTCCCATTATTTACGAGAATGATATGGTGTGGGTGGTGGAGAGACGACACCACCCTTGATTTTTTGACTCAAATTATTAGTCTGTTATGGAAAAAAAATTAAGGGGGGAGGGAACCTAACAGGCGACACCGGTAGAGACACCCTGACAGGTGGCACCACTTTGCGTCAAAGACCATATAGTCACACGGTCTGAAGGCTTGAACTGGCCAATTAAATCCTCACGGGTGTTCAAATGTTTTCTTTATAAGAGAGCCATGGTCCTCTCAACAGGTATTAAAATATGTTGCCTCCTCCTTCTAAAACCCTAACCTAACCAAAATAAAATTACAAAAATAACAGTTAACTTTTCAAAACCCTTATTCTCTTCTCTTTTTTGCTGCCTCTTCCCTTTCTTTTCCTTAGCTGCTACTTTTATTTTTTTCTTTTTTCTTGTTGAGGGGACCATGGCTCTCTTATAAAGAAAACATTTTTAACACCCGTAAGGCCTAAATTGGCCAGTTCAGGCCGTAAAACCGCGTGACTGTGTAGTCTTCGGTGCAAAGTGATACCGCTTATTAGGGTGCCTACACCGGTGCCGCCTGTCAGGTTCCCTCCGCCCTTAAAATTTTTTTTTGCATAACAGACTATTGATTGGTAGGGGTGAGCAAAACTCAATTCGACTTGAAAAAATAAAAAAAAATTCGAATTTAGAGTTAAACGAATCGAGTTATTCGAGTTAATCGAGTTATTTGAGTCAACTCGAATTTTTTTTCGAATTTCGAGTTCGAATCGAGTTGAGTTTTCGAATTCGAATAACTCGAATAATTTGAATAATTCGAATATCAAACTATAATATTTTACATTTTTACCCCCAATTCTCAAACCTTTTTACTTTTCTCTCAAAACTTTTACTCCTCCTCACTTTCTCCCCGAAAATTTTACTCCTCCCATCCCAACCCCCAATCTACCCAAAATCTATTTCCCACCAATATTTTACTCTCTCATTTACTTTTTCTCAAAATTTTACTTCCAAAAACATCAAAACTTTTTATTTTCCCCCAAAATTTTTACTCCCTCCCATTTTCTCCCTAAAACTTTTACTTCCTTCCCATTCCACTTCCCATCTACCCCAAACCCTCCCCCTCCAATTTTTTTTAATATTTTCCTCCAAAATTTTACTCCTCCTATATACTTTCCCTCAAACTTTTATTCCCCAAAACTTTTTAATTTCTCTCTAAACTTTTACTTCTCACCCTACTCTCAAATAAAAAATCAAAATTATCCAAAAAAAATTACTAAACATAAATAGTAATAATTTTATTCATATCTACTATTTATATTATTAAATTAAATTTCACATTTTATATTATTTATATTATTAAATTATTTAGTCATATTGAATATTTATATTAAAATTGAATTATTAATTATGCCATAAAATATTTGTGTTAAAATTTTATATTGGTAACAATTTCACATTTTATCTTTAAAATAACTTTTATTAAAAGAATTACATTTTAACATTTAATATATTTTTAATTTCAAAATACATAAGGACAAGAATCTAAAGATAATTGAAACTACTAAGCAAGCAAATAAGTTAACCCAGTATATAAAAGTTTAATAAATAAATTAATTATGAGGTGATGAAAGTGAATAAAAAATTTGATTAAGGTGGATAAATTTTATTACAATGGGTGAAAGTGGTTATAAGGACCCAAAATTATTTTTTAAAATTTAACTCGAACAAATATATTCGATTCGATTCGATTTCCATCTCACTCGACTCGATTCTAAAAAATTTCAAATCAAATTAGGATGATAAAATATGATTCGTAAACTCGATTAACTCGAAATTTTTTCATTTGATTCGATCGAACGCTCACCCCTGTTGATTGGAGTAAAAAAATAAAGTTGGTGCCATTCACACCATACTATTTTGGGATACCACTTTGGTAATTTATTATTATTTTTTAATATACAAGTAAAAGAGGGGCAAATTACCAATAAAAGCCCCATTTTTTTTAAATTTACTGAAATGGGTCAGGTCAGAAATTATTAACCGGAATGGCCTAGTTTTTACGAAACGCGTCCACGTCAGCGCGTTGTCAGGGGAAAAAACAGGAAAACGCTTCCTCAAGGAAGCGCTTTGCCTATGTGGATAGAAAACGCTTCCTTGAAGGCGCTTCATACATCACGTGAAAGCGCTTCCTTGAGGAAGCGTTTTCCCCGTGTTTTTATTAGGGTTTTCTGCAATTAAGGTTAGGGTTTTGAGAATTTTGAGTTTTTTTTTCTTAAATACCCTAAACCCTAAACCCTAAAATCCTAATCTAATTTTTTTTAAAATTTATAATTAATTTACTCAAGTAACCCTAAATCCTAATTTATTTGATTTTTTCCTTAAAAACCATAAACACTAAACCATAATCTAATTTTTAAAATTAGTAATTAATTTAATTAACAAACACTAAACCTTAATTTATTTAATTTTTTCCTTAAAACCCTAAAATTTAATAACCTAAAATTCTCAAAACCCTAACCCTAATTGCGAAAACCCTAATAAAACACGGAAACGCTTCCTCAAGGCGCTTTGCCTACGTGACGAAAGAGCGCCCAAGGAAGCGTTTTCATCAGGTGAAAAGCGCTTCCTGAGGAAGCATTTTCCTGCTTTTTCCCCTGACAATGCGCTGACGTGGACGCGTTTTGTAAAAACTGGCCTATTCCGATTAATAATTTCTGACCTGGCCCATTTCGATAAATTTAAAAAAAACGAGGGTTTTATTAGTAATTTGCCAGTAAAAGAGCTATTTTAAAATATGAAAATCATTGCGTGTAAAAGACAACATCATTACGTTGTATGAGGTGTGTTCTTTTTCAATAACACGAGATATCCACAAAATAAGTATAAATTTTTTTCTATGATTTCTCAATAGTTTTCGTGATTCACAAAAAGACAGGCAAGATACGTCAGTGATCCATCGTTCATATACACCTGAATATCCTTACAAATTAGAGCTGGGTTGTGAAAACAACTTAACCCAATCCTCTATTTATAGAAGACTCGATCTGAATTCATTTTCAAGATCAAAAGGAAATGATGGATGTGAGGGTGAAGCTTTTAATCCTTTTGGCAAGCTCATTCCTGATTTACTCACTCATAGTTTTACTCAAAGTTCTGTATGACTACTGGTGGGTGCCTCTCCGTATACAACACTTCTTGAATTCACAGGGACTTCAAGGGCCTCCTTACAAGTTTATCCATGGATGCAACAAACAAATTAACAAAATGAGAAGTGAAGCATTAAGCAAACCTATGGGGCTGACACATGACATACTTCCCAGAGTTTTCCCTCATGTTTACTCCTGGATCAACTTATACGGTGAGTGACAAACAACAAATTGAATGCATTTTTTTTCACTATGATTCTAACTTCTAGTTTCCAGAAATAATTGGTTTTTTTTTTTTTTTAAATTGAGTTGATTAGGGAAGAACTATCTTTCTTGGGACGGTGTTCAAGCTCAGGTGGTGACTACTGACCCAGAACTAATAAAAGAGGTTCTTAAAAATAGTGAACAAACTTTTCCGAAAAGGGAACCCCCGATCTATATTAGCAGGCTAGTGGGGGATGGGCTTGTTACAACTGAAGGAGAAAAATGGGCGAAGCAGAGGAAGTTGGCCAACTATGTTTTCCATGGGGAGAGCTTAAAGGTAAAATCTTGTGGGTGATTTGAGTTATTAATTCTTGGTTACATTTAACACATTGGAGGATGGTTTCGGCAGAACATGACTCCAGCAGTAATTGCCAGCGTTGAAACAATGCTAGACAAGTGGAAAGACAAAGAAGGAGAAGAGACCGAAGTGTTCCAAGAATTTAGAATGTTGACTTCAGAAGTCATATCAAGAACAGCTTTTGGTAGCAGTTACTTGGAAGGAGAGAAGATTTTTTACATGTTGAAGAAGCTCGCAGATATTGTGAGCCGCAATTCAAACAAGTCTAGGATTCCAATCCTCAGGTATGTTTGTTTATGTTGGTTGAGTGTTAAAGAGATTAGTACATGTAAGTTCTCGAGTTTGAGCCTCGTGAATAAACATAATAGTTACTGTTTGTTGACATCGATTTGATTTTGCAGCAAGTTTTGGAAAACTGACGATGACGTAGGGTCAGAGAAACTTGCTAGAGAAATAAAAGATTTGGTGATAGAGATTGTGAAGAAAAGAGAAAACAAAGTTGCGAGTGGAGAAGCAGAGAGCTTCGGCAGTGATTTTCTGGGATTATTAGTAAAAGCGTTTAATAATCCGGATGAAAAAAACAAGATTTCAATGGAAGATTTAGTTGATGAGTGCAAAACATTTTATTTTGCTGGACAAGAAACTGTTAATGCCTTGCTTGCTTGGGCAGTGCTGGTTTTAGCTATCCATAGTGATTGGCAAGACAAAGCAAGAAGAGAGGTGATGGAGATTTTTGGTAGCCAAAATCCACACTCCGAAGGCCTTGCCAAACTCAAAATCGTTAGCAAATCTGATAGCTTAATTGTTCTTGTATT
This sequence comes from Gossypium arboreum, assembly GCF_025698485.1. Classification (NCBI taxonomy): domain Eukaryota; kingdom Viridiplantae; phylum Streptophyta; class Magnoliopsida; order Malvales; family Malvaceae; genus Gossypium; species Gossypium arboreum. The sequence goes on from NC_069079.1 coordinate 48,758,173, forward strand.
ATTGTTTCTCATTTAAATGTAACTAAAATATAACTTTTGCAAACAGATGAGTATGATCATTAATGAAACACTACGATTGTATGCTCCCATAAATGGGTTGGTAAGAAGAGCTAGAAGACAAGTTCAAGTGGGAAAGCTAGTCCTGCCTGCCAAAGTAGATGTTTGGATCCCAAACATGGCACTTCACCATGACCCTCAGTTATGGGGAGATGATGCCCATGTTTTCAAACCGGAGAGGTTCAAGGAAGGGATCGCGAAAGCTACCAAGTACAATGCGGCTGCATTTATTCCTTTCGGAATGGGACCTCGAGCTTGTGTCGGGATGACCTTTGCAATCAATGAAACAAAGACTGCTCTTTCCATGATTCTACAAAGATACACCATTTCTCTCTCCCCTGCCTATGTTCACTCACCCACACCTCGTATCACAGTTCAACCACAGCATGGGATTCAAGTTATACTCAATTCACTGTCTAATGATGCTTAAACTATGCGCTGTTGATCTGCAACGCCGTAATCAGTAAGTAAACTCTAGTGTCGGATTTTAGTAATGTGCCATGCAGTTTGCCAATTCCCCATGTTTGTGTGTCTGTGAATGTTGTCAGGTTCTAGAATTATTCGAGTTCTTTATTTTCTCTAAAATATCTGTAAATGCTTCTATTAGATCCGGAGATCTGATATGAAAACATTTCTAAATATATTAGGAAACTTCAAAAAGTTCGGTTTATTCGTATTGAATTCAATTTGGTAACATTACAAGAAAGCAGTAGCATACATATCAAAATTTATTATACTATATCTTTTAAGAAACACCCAATGAAGTTGATGATAAACATGAAAAATGCTAAGCAATTTAGTTATTGAGTAAACTCCTTATAACTACGCTGTGGGATATCCTTGATGATTGCTCGTAAAAGATCGAAGTAGAGGGGCAACTGTGCAAGTGCAAAGAAGGAAACAGGCAAACATGTTACTATGTAAATCGGTAAAGCTGCAAACTTTAGCCTATCTTTAAGTTCGAAGAAATGGCCTGCACAAAATGAGACTAGTATTGCAGTTATTGAAGTGAACAATGCTGTTAGGCCGATAATGAGTCTCCAAGGCAATTTACAAGCAAAATCTTTCTCTTCGAATCGGGAAGTCAGGATTGCTAGGAAAAATACCAGGGCTGTCACGGAGAAGCAAAGGGCTATTAAGGATGCAATGCAAAACACGGAGAATGCGGGCTCATCCGCGAGAACTGGTGTGCCAGAGGTTTCCTTAACTCCACCTGGGATAGTTGCTGATGTTGCAAATGCTACTGTGGCTATCAATGCTGCTACAAGTGAGCAAGATTCGGAGGTTTTCGTGAGCCATGCGCTGCCGTCTTTGACAAGCAATTTGTGTGTCTCCGTGAAGATTTGCTTTGGGGTTTGATTCTTCTTGTTGTACTTGTAATGAATAGGCAAATGCTTTGAAATGGATCGCTTGACAAACTGCAATACCGATGGAACTAAGATTAAAAAAACGAAAGCAAAAGACAATTCAAAAATAGAGCTCTACGACATATACCTTATACCACTTGAGCTCCCATTGCATTTGTAAAGCAGATCCTGGAATGAGCCAAGGACGATATTCTCCATATTTGGCAGCAAGGTGCAATGCATTGTTCCCTTGATGATCCCACTTTCGGAAAATGCTTTCATGCAACGGGGTTTCTCTGTTGATTAGGAACTGAAAAGTATGCGTTTGCCTATTCTCCACTGCTAAAAGCAACACGTTTTTGCCATCAGCATCCAAGTCCTGAATAGAAACAGGGAACTTTTCTAAAATACTTTCCACCATTTCTGTGATTCCCATCTTTGCTGCTATCAAGAAAGGCGTCTCTGTCTCTTTTTGTTTATGAATTACGTTCTTTTCAAATGCCATTTTCACCGAGTACTTTGAGCTCTTAGAATCCACCGACCCTATTATCCTGTATTCTTTAAGAAAGCTCTCCATTGGTGCTACTGTGACTGTCCCTTCCTTGATGGAGCAACCTGTTATGGGTTTACAACATCAATATGCATGGACAAAGAGCCAATACACTTAACTACATCAAATCCAACCCTCATTGTGTTGGGTTCCAGCTGATAGGGATTTTTGGCCAAGGTTTGCATGTTGGTGTTGTTGGAGACACGTACCTTTCTTCTTATCGGTCTCAGCCTCCTCACCTTGAGCCTCCCCCGTAATGCGAGGGTCAAAATGAATGTCAGTCTCTCTTTCACTAAATTTGTATGGACAAGCTGTCTTCACTAATTCATTCATGACTTGCAGTGCAACTGTGTGTCTCTCTTTCTTTATTATGATTTTCTTTATTCTGTGAAACCCTGCATCATCTCAAATTCAATATGTGTAGCCTACATGAATTCTAAAATTTTTCTTAACAAAAGCCTTAAATTCAATATTCGATTTGGGTCAAGGACTTGCCTACCCTTCACCATGAAATTTCTTAAAAATTTAAATATACTCATATCTAAAACTCAATCAAATGTGTAAAGTAGTTTTAAAAGAAATATAAGAACAATTAAGGGGAAAAAAAGGGTACTAACCATGTCCCAAAACTATTAGCAGCAAATTCAGGAAAAACTCAAGAGAGAGGATAATTGAGGCATAATTGGGTGGAACATAGCGTTGCTTGAGATTGTATTTTTCCTCTTCCTCGTCTTTTGATTCACCTTTATCTTCTAAAGATTACAACATTAAGACAAAGGAAGCATTAAAAGACAATTTTATGGTCATACACAAAGGTTAATCAAACTCATACCCCTCTCTAGAGTTAATCTTCAAACTCTCTAATTACAATTTTCCTAAATTATTGAGGTTATATGATTTAGGTCCTTTCATTATTAAAATAATTATTTTAACTGTTAAATTACACATCAGATCTTATGTAATATGATTTAAAATGAAAATTTTAAAGAAAAATAAATATTGTAAAAATATTTTTTGAAACTTTTATTGAAATTTTATTGTGCACATCCTCTTTTTTAATTTTATATGTGGCAATATTTTCCTCTTCTTTAAATTTTTCAATTTAAATTATATCACATAAAATTTAATTAGATCAAGAAGTTGTTGACAATATTTTCAACGGAAATAAAATGTTCAACATAATTTTAATGGCATTTAATAAAAATCATATAAAATTATTAAAAATAAAAATAATTAACATTATTTGCCTTGTGTTTCACTTTCTTCTTTTTAGAAAACGATGATGGTTAAACCTTTCCCAAATTACAATGATGCTTACCATGATTGTTGTTTCTACCCTTCTCTTCATCAGCTTGGAAGCCACTGATCACTTTCGTAGACCTAATGTCTGCAAACTCAAATAAATTCATATATACTAATATTAAAATTATATTTATAAAATTGTGATAAAATTTTTGCAAATAAATTTTTCTTAAACTTGGGTTGAATATTTTTTCTGGTGAAAAGTATTAGTAATATTCATTTTGTGAAAAATATAAATGTGAAGAAACATACTTTGCAATGAAGGCAATCCATAAAAGACAACACCAAATAGCATGTGAAAGAAATGAGCACAGGTTCCATAATTTTCAGGATACCAAGGCTCTTTGCTTCCATCAAACCTTTTCAAGTAAGCCTCGGGGTCGTTTTTTATCTCCTTTACTTCTTTCACTGTTTTGCCTACAACATCGTGTGAAATCAAATCAAACCCTAATAAATTATTCTTTTTGAATGTCCTTGTGTCGAAAAGCAATCATGCTTGGAAATGAACTACTTACACCAATAGATAATCCGATCAAACAGTCCAAGCCGACAACTACTTTTAAATGCGTTAGGCTTGGTGGCTAAAATATGGAGGGGAGTAAATCCATCTTCGTTCCTATCCTTGGCAAGCTCTGGATATTTGCGAACGATTTGAAATGCCAAACCTATGCATCAAATTCAATATCATTTCTTATAGTTACATAATTTTCATCACTTGATCAACAAAAGGAATTTCTAACTAAACAGTTAACACCCATTTTAACATCTATTATTAAACATGTTTTTTTATAATACAACTAAGTTTATCTTCATATTTTCCTTAATCCAAAAGAAAAAAAAAATCGTACTAAAGAATTCCCCTTGAAGTGCAACATGAAGAAATGTGTCCCCATTAGGCTTCCTACTCCCAGCGTCCAAGGGGTTTCCTTTGCAAAGAAAATGGAGGCAAAGAAACGCTTCTTGGTGGCCGAAAAGGGCTGCCAAGAAAAGAGGTGTCGCATTCTGTTCGTTGCAGTTAGTAATCAGATCAGGAACCTTCGAAGCTATGCGTTTGCACATGTACGCATCTCCCAACTCAGCCGCCGTGTGTAGCGCTGTATTCCCTTTGGCGTTTTTCAGCCACAAAATCTCCGAAACCTTTTCGCCCAGGCTTTCCACCATCTGCTTCACCTCCTTAGCTCTCCCACCCGACACTGCTAAATGCAATGCCGTATCCCTAGATGCCGTCAGCACCGCTACTCGGCTTTCCTCGTCTTCCTTGTAAATCTCCACGACTTCCGTCCATTGGCCTCTCATGGCTTTTTCAAACAGGTCATGTGATAAGCATGGGGCCTCACGCTCCGTCGTTGCATTACAAATTTCCATATCCAATGCTGAAGCTAAGCTTTGTTAAGCTCTATGTGTCTCTTGGTGTTTGCCTGTTGGTTTATTAATGAAGTGCTCCCATGAGTGATTTATAAGTGTGAATCCTTGCTGTTCACTGTAAAATGAACAACTTTGGAATTTGTCTTTTATTTACTTGGAGCACAATCCATCCATATACTCCATCTTTTTCCAACCCAAATTTAATAAATTAAATCCTTAAATCACACAATATTGATTTATAATTTATATCACTTTTTTTAATTAGTATTTAAACTTTTCCTTTTCATAAATAATTTTACATAATTTTCTATTACAACAAATTGGTACATCTAAATTATATTTTGTTGCACAAATTATCTCAGCAGTTAAAAAATTTCTTAATCAACCATTTTGTAATATATAGCAATTTTGACTTCAAAGATTAGAATCAAATTATATTATATTATAAAACAAATTAAATTAAATTAAACATTTCAATTTTTTATATTCTCTCCTTTCCCGCACTTCTTCTCTTTTAATGCATTGTTAGATAACTTTTCTTTGCTTTTTGTAATAGTTAGATTTTATGATTTATTTGAGATTTTTCATCATAGATATTTACTGGGATTAATTATTTTATGCAAAATATATAAAAAATAATTTTAAGAAAAATAATACATAAGTTTTGAATATATGTAAGAAAGGAACAAAGACGAGGTTTAAAATTGGAAAAGAAGCATGCTGAAATTTGGGTTTTATCGTCGAAAATTGAATGAGATCTTGAATTTTCTGTCACCAGAGTTCTTGGGTGAAGAACAAAAGAAATGACTTTTATAAGTTTTTATTTTTAATTTCTCAAGTTACCTACCAGAAGCAAACCTAGTAACTAATCCTCCGCATTCTAAAGACCCGTTAAGGAGTTAGATGCTGGCCACGAGTTTTAAAGTTGCTCTATACCCAAAGCGAGGATTGAACCCTCGATGATTAAGGTAGGAGAGATCATTGCATCTCACTTAACTCTCGTGGTAGTTTATAAGTTTTTTTTAAATTTATGGAAATGATATTTAACTTTTTATTTTTATTTTTTAGTTAAAAGAAAGTCACGCATTACAAAATGATTAGCTAAGAGATTTTTTTATGATTAGGGTAATTTGGGTAACAAATTGTAATTTAGGTATTATTTTGGGTAATGTAACACCCCTTACTCGTATCCGAGGCCGGGCTAAGGTACGAGGCGTTACCAGACAAGCATACAAACATTAAACTAAAATACGAGCCATAAAATTTTATTCATATTTCAAAGCGTTCATTCTCTTACACATAGTCCCTTATTTGAGTCTACGGAGCCCAAAACATACTTTAGAAAGGGTTTGGGACTAAACGAGAACTTACGAAAATCTTGAAAATTTCATGCTTTAAGGCTCCACACGCCCGTGTCCCAAAGTCGTGTTCCATACACGACTGAGACACATGGTCGTGTCTCTGCCTGTGTGGAATATACCTAGGCTATTTTCCAAGCTTTGGTCAACCTTGATCTCTTACACACTTATACAAAATCAAAAGCATATAACATGGTATTCATTTAATGATTATAAATCCTCAATTAAACCACAAACATAGCATTTGTATGTCATCGTACATGTATCTCTCATACTCGTTTTACCTTGTTTATTATAGTACCACTTATACATTTATACCAAGATTATCATCTTACCAAATATCTTCAGCTTAATCATCAAGCATTCATATTTAAAGCTAGATCATATCTTTATAAAATACCACGATTCAGATGCGCAGAATAACATGTTTGCCTGAAACATTTCAATTCAATTTCATACCCAACAAGCATTACATTGAGACTAGTCATATATATATATATATATATATACATGTCATGATGCATAACATTCTCTTTTTGTTTTCTTATAAACACATATCATTTATTTCATTATATCAATATTTCATATACCATAGTTTCCATGTATTCCACATATATTTATTTTCCTCCTCCTCCTCTCCATTCCACATCCTTAATGTATATAGCATTCTTGTAAGTATGATTTCACAATTTACTAATAAATATTCACATCAAACTGTCCACACAAGTCATAGTCACTTAATTATTTATAATTCGAGCTACAGAGCTCCAAATTAAGATCCGTAAATTTCTCCTGAAACTAGACTCACATATCGTTCCGCCATAAAATTTTCATAATTTTTGGTTTAGCCAATTAGTACAGTTTATTCATTAAAATTTCCCCTGTTTCACTTTCTGACAGTTCTGACCTCTCTTCACTAAAAAATAATTATCTCACAGTACAGAACTCGGATAATGTTCTTGTTGATTTATCTTGAAAATAGACTCATTATGTATTTTAAAAATATAATTTTGAGCCTCTAATTATTTTTCTCCAAATTTTTGTGATTTTCCAAAGTCAGAACAGGGGATCACGTAATCATTCTGAATCAGTCTCACGAAAACATAAATATCTCAAAATATAGAACTCCTTTGCTTTCTATGTTTCTTTTATATGAAAATAGACTCATTAAGCTTTAATTTGATATCTCATTCAGTCTCTGATTCAATTTATAATATTTTTTGTGATTTTTCAAAATCACGTCACTGCTACTGTCCAAAATAGTTTTATTGCTAATTCACTCTTTCACACTTTCTTTGTATTAACCTCATTTTAACATAAATATCACAAATCATTTTCGCCACATTTCATACATCACAAGTATAGGCCCATGATCACAAGGTCACCAATCAAGTAATTATCCACAAACATATTTCCAATATTTTTATAAAATATCATAATACAAGTAATAGTGATGTATTACTTACATATAAACTTACATCTCATTTAATATCAACGCAATAACATTAAATTACACATTGTCTTATTAAAATCATATGAACTTACAATTTCCCATAATATCCATAATCATAGAAATCACATTTATGTATGATAATTCAATGCCCTTCATGTACCATAGACATATTTTTAAATCAATTCATAAACTTGGCACCATAATCATTTAAATTAACATAATTCAATTAATTTACTAAATTTAACTTTCAAATATAAATTACTGACATTATTGTTGTATTATTATCATACCAACTTACATACTTTCAACACCTCGGAGATCATAGTAAATATATCAATTTTACATTGAAACATGCATAAATTAATGCTTATTATACATATGAACTTACCTTGATATTAAAACGGCCATTTTACCAACTTTCCCAATTTTCGATTTTTCTCTCATTCTAGGTTCAAATCTCGTTTTCGGGATCTAAAACATCATATTTTACTTATTTAATTAATGTACTATTCAAAACAGTCCTTAACTCAAACTTTGGAAAAATTACAATTTTGCCCTAAACTTTTGCATATTTACACTTTTGCCCCTAGGCTCGGGAATTAAACTTCATCCCTTATTCTTATGTTTTATGACATGATGATCACTTTTCCCTTCTATGGCAACATCAAATTCTCACTCTAACATATACTTATGACTATTAGGTATTTTTACCGATTAAGCCCTTTGCTCGTTTTCACTTAAAACCGAGTAGCATAAGTTGTCTAACATAATTTAAAACCTCATATTGTATCATAAAACACCAGAATACACAAATTTTACCTATGGGTATTTTTCCAAATATGAACCCTAGGTTGAATTATTGCTAGCATAAGCTAAATCAAGTTACCGGGACTCCAAAAACGTAAAGAACTTGAAAAACGGGGTTAGAACGGACTTACAATTGAGCTTGGGAAGCTTGAAAACCCTAGCCATGGAGTCTCCCTTGGTATACACGTCCATGGTGAAGAAGATGAGCAAAATTGGCTTTTAATTTTGTATTTTAATTCATTTTACCCCTAAATGACCAAAATACCCTTACTACTAAACTTTCCAAAAATTTCATCCATGTCCAATTTTTGTCCATAACTTAGAAATTGGTCAAATTGCTATTTAAGACCTCCTAATTAATATTTCAAATCAATTTCATACTAGAAACTTCTAGAATGCAAGTTTTGCAACTTATTGAATTTAGTCCCTAACTTCGAATTAAGCACTTTATGCATAGAATTTCTTCACGAAATTTTCACACAATCATGCAATCATATCATAGATCTCAAAATAATCATAAAATAATTATTTATATCTCAGATTTTGTGGTCCCGAAACCTCTGTTCCAACTAGACCCAATTTTGGGCTATTACAGGTAACATAATATTGGTTAGCTAAGAAATTTTTTATGGTCAGGGTAATCTGGGTAACAAATTGTAATTTAGGTATTATTTTAGATAACAAAATATGGTTTAAGTACTACTTACGATGAAAAATATCAACTTGAAAAAATGATATCATTTAAGTACCATTTTGTGGTTTAAGTATGGTACTTTTTACTCTTTTTTTTTTACTTCTTTGAAAAGTAAATTTTTTAAGTTACTTTCTAAACTTAAAAAAAAAAACAAATTAAGAATAAGGAAAATGTATAAAAACCCCTGACGTTTGATAAAAATTCGCTTACAAGTTAACAAAATACTCACTTATCCTTAGGGTCAGGGGCGAAGCTAGAACAAATTTTTAGGGGGGGCGAATGAAATTTTAATTTTTTATAGTCTATATATTTATAATTTTTAAAGGATTAAATAGAATTTTTATAATTTTAGGGGGGGCCAAAGTACAATTTTACCTTTACTAATTTAAAATTTTAAGAAAAATTCAAGAGCCTAAACATAAATTTTCCAATTTAGAGGGGCCAGGGCCACTGCCAGCCCCCCCTGTATTCGCCACTGCTTAGGGTTTGATGAAATTATACTAACACTAGTAAATGAATTTGAAATAAAAGAATAACTTTACACTTTATTAATTACTTATTATTCTATTTATTTTAGTTATCTCAATTTCTATATCCAATAATTTGCAATTAAAAATAATAATAAAATAATTAATTATAAAATATTTTAAGTCTAAAGTTAAATTATAAATTACTTTATATTCTAATATAATAATATATTACATGTAATATATTTTTCACTTAATTTATATAAGTTTTTTTAAGTTATAAGTATAATCACATTGCAATTACAATTAATAGATCTTGATAATTATAATAAGAATTAATCATAATAAAACACAATCAAACTAATAATTAAAATATATTCAAACTTATGCTAGAATAAATTCTATCTGAACCCAAATATCGATGTGAATTTATAGTAAAATATCGATGAGAATTTTTATAAAAAAATCAATATTCTAACAAAAAAGTTCTATGAGTTGAAATAAGTGTTTTGAAAGAAAATCCATATCAATTACTATAATCGTAAGGATGTTAATTATTTAGACTAACTAATAAAATTATAATAATAGTAGAAGCAAATTAAATCAAATAAAAGTATACAAATTAAATAATAAATTTAACCATCCTACATTAATCAATACCCTAAGATGACTTAAGACAAACTATCTAATAATTAAATATTCAACAATTTTCTATTTTTTTACAAATCTATATATATTTAAAAATTATATTTATTATTTGGTATTAATTCATAGGAATATGACTAAAAATTTTGTTACCAAGATTCAAGTTACTCATAAGAATAAAGATTTTAGGTATTCAAACCAAATATTCATTTTTTTCTGAAATTTAATAAAATTAATATTTTAAAAATTTAATTAATTTATTTTATTATAATTATATAAAAATAAACAAACAAAAATTATCTATTCTTTTCAATAATTTTTATACTTACTTTTCTCATATTTTTATCTTTTGAGTAAAAAGATATATTTATTCCTCACCCAAAATTTTTGTTACTCCCATGTGTCAACCCGTGTGGACAAAATAAAACCATTTCTAACTTCATTCCTCACCCAAAACTTTGCCATGTACCTACATCAAAACTTGCATTCATATACCAACCAATCCAAGTATTATAACCAAGCTAATTCTATCATTTGACATGGTATATCATTACATGCATAGTTATGGTTTTATACTTAATAGATATATTCATTTAGCATAACTCAACCAATCCATAATATGTGTATACTCATGTTATTACCATAGAATAGCCTTAATAGACATACTAAAACAAATCATTACTAGCCATTCCAATGGCTAGTTTACAAGCCACATTTATATGCCATCAATGGCCAAGTTACCTATACATGCCATTATACTAAAACAAGTTTACTAATTATACCAAAATAAGCTAGTGGATAGTGTGATGATGCTCCAACCGATCTCCAACCTTAGCGAGCTTCCGAGCACTATAAAACAGAAAAAATAAAACTAATAAGCATTATATGCTTAGTAAGTTCGTATAATAGGAATTAAGCTTACAAGTTCATTTATTAGAATTAAGCATACAATAACATGTTTTTCCATCAACTTGGAAAATTTCCTAAATACATGCACTAAACCAAACAAGTTAGTCGTATAATTTACTTGTATATCAAATAAACATGCATGAGCTCATCATATTACAAACTTCAAGTATTTGAGAAGCATTTTAGATATAATTCTCTTAGTCTCACAATTTCTCATGTCGGGAATTTATTCCATTGAATTTATTGAAATATCGATGGATGCTTAAGTAGTACACTTAAGGTGTACATATTTATAAGCCTTCAATTCTTATTCAGGGAGCATACTCTCGAGCCACATGTCAGGATGCTCAAATGAGCCATGTAGTCATGTAACAGGACACTTATCCGAGCTAATCAGGAAACTCATAAGAGTTTTTACTCAGGAAGCTCATGGAGCCTTTCAGATATCTCTAAAGAGATAATATCAGGAAGCTTCAGATAAGGTAACAGAGAGTTTAAGAGAGCTTAGTAAGACGCTCATGAAGAGCTACGTTTGTGTCCGCATTATATGCATGACCATAACTGATCGCATATCAGGATGCTCACAAAGAGCTGCAGTAGTGCGCAACACATGCAAATCTCACTATCAATCAGGATTGTAACAACCCGATTTTGGGCCTAATCGGAACAGTGGTTTTGGGACCACAAATCCGATGAGTGAAAATTTATTTTTATTATATTTTTATGGTCTACAATTTCATGGAATGATTTTTAAAAATTTCGTTCTAAAATTTCGACGTTTGGCATTCAATTTAGTCAAAAGGACTAAATTGTAAAAAGTGCAAAACTTGAGTTCTAGAAGCTAGAGGTGTCTAATTGCTATGAAATTTTAAATTGAAGGTCCTTAAATGGTAATTAGACCATTGGTTCCAAGCTCGATTGTAAGTCCGTTCTTGCCTCATTTTTAATGATTTTTACGTTTTTAAAATCCTCGTAACAAGATCTACCTATTTCTACCATTTATTTGAGTTATGATAAAGGTCTAAAGTTTGACCCATGTTATAAATTTGTGCATTTTGATGTTTAATGGTAGATTATGCATGTTTATGGTTGGAGAAACAATTTTTGCTAAATGATTTTCGGTGGAAATGCTTAAAAGGACTAAATTGTGAATGTTATAAAAATATGTAGTAAAAGTGTGTTCTAGTGGAAATTTTGGGCTGTTATAGTTATGAAAATGGTTTGGATAGGCTTAAAGTACAAAGAAATTGAATAAATTTCATTTTACGAGCCTAGAGGCAAAAGTGTAAATATGATAAAGTTTAGGGGCAAAAACATAATTTTTCCATAATATGATTTTTGGGTCACAATGAATAATGTGACTAATAAATAAACTAAATGCGATATTTTAGATAAAGAAAAATGAGGTTTGGACCTAGAACGGGGGAAAAACGCGTATTTGACGGTTAGGTCTTTTTCACCATTTTTAGTATCGATGTAAGTTCGTATGTTTAATAAGCATTTAATTGTACATGTATAAATGTTTAATTGATATAATTGTGATAAATTCCTTATTATTAAAATGAAATGCGGATGCTATGGAGTACGGTATTACGAAAATGACCATGAGATTTTATGATACACTATGCAATGATATTATCTAAAATATGTCTATGATACTTGATGACATTGTGGTGAGCTATAGTTTCATGTTTAAATGTGATTATCTTTATTATTATCATTATGAAGAATTATGTGGTTAATCATTATCATGAGTTATATGATTGGTCCTTTGAACGAGTTCAATGAAGATGTGTAATTAAGAAAATCCTGTTTGAACCTTAGGAATAGTTTAGGTACAAGTGACATGTCACTAGGAACTATGTGATCTGAGCTCATGAGTTGTGGTCTGAGTTCATGATATATGTGACACATGTTATGGCGGTCCGGGTGCTGGTCTTGTATGTTCTACTGGTGGCTGGGTAGTCCGACATGTGTTGCGGATACCTAATAGCTTGTGTGAGCAGCCCGTGTAGCTACATCCTAACCGATAGCTTGTGTGAGTAGACCCGTGAGCAGCTCAAAAGCGAGCAACATGTGATATGTGATATGAGGTAGCGTTGGCTACATATGGGGCACTTAGGTGGAAGATTTCGATGTATCCGATGGTATTCCAAGTGTTCAACGGGTAAATTATCGAGTAACTTGAAGGAAAAACCGAGGGGTAAGTCAATAAGAATAATAAGTATATGGTTATGTTATGAGATAGTACAGGTACGTACTTAAAACTCATGAGCATTAAGCTTGGTATGTGGCAAGAATGCAAATGAATGAGTTATGCCTATGAGGATGATCTTCTATGATGACCTTGTGATTATAGGTTTATATTTATGACGTAAAAATATGTGGTGAATTCGATTGGGAATCATGTGTAAGACTTTTAGGCCAAATTGAATTGAGAAACGATGTGCTTATTCTTTTAATGTTGTGATTCAATGAATAATGAAAAAAAGGAAAAATAGGCATAAAAGCCTAATAAAAATGGATATGAAAGTATAGATAGCTAAGAGTTTTGGACCATTGAAGGATGTTAAGCTATATGAATTGGGAAATATGAATATATATAATTAATACGCACTTTTATTATGAATGCTGGAATGATTTGTCAAATGTTGAAGTGTTTTATTATGAGAGTTTATATTTGCTTGACTAATGTCAAGATAGGATAAATTTATGTTTATAGATTAAAAGATGAGCATTACAATTAATTAATGTGTAACCACGAGAACATATTGATGAAATTGGTAAATGCATGTAAATGATTCGCTTATTATTTTCATACGGACTTACTAAGCTACATAGCTTACCCTTTTTTCTTTCCCACCTCGCATAGGTTTATTCAGCTAGCTCAGGTTGGAGATCGTCGGAGATTCTATCACACTATCAAGCTATCATTTGGGGTATAAGTGAATGTAAGTTTGTTAAGTCTATGGCATGTATAGAGACTTAGTCATTTTGTGTATGTGCCATTATGATATGGCCAAATGTATTGGCTTGTAATGAATAAGGATTTGATTTGGTATGTAGCCATATAAATTGGCTTATATTGGCTAATGGGTTGCAAGTATATTAATTACTCATATGCCTATGCAATGTCATTGTGTGATGTGGTTTACAATGGTATATTAATGAAAGTTAGTACAAGGGAATCATGAAAGAGTAAAATTAGCATTAAAACAATTTTGGACAGCAATAGTAGTATAACTTTGAAAAATCACCGAAGATTGTGGAAATCAAATCAGAGGTTGAATAAAATATTAAATTAAATCCTATTGAGTCTAGTTTTACATAGAAGAAAGGGTGTAAACAAAAGAATTTCATTTTATGAGATATTTGAATTTTTATGAGACAAGGTCAGAATGATTTCGGGTTCCCCTGTTCTGACTTTGGAAAATCATTAAAAATTGTATAAAAATAATTGGGAATTCAAATTTATATTTTTAAATTCTTGAGTCTATTTTCAAGAGAAACAAACAAGAACATCATCTGAATCTCGTACTAAGAGATAATTTAACTTTAGTGAAGAAAGGTCGAAACTGTCAAACAACAGAACATAGACGAATTTGAAGAATTAACTGTACTTATTGGCTAAATCATAAATTTTGAAAATTTTATGGTAGGAAGATATTTGAGTCTAGTTTCGGAAAAATCAAGCAGATCTTAATTTAGAGTTCTTTAGCTCAAGATATAAATAATTTAGTGACTATGACTCAAGTGGACAGTTTTGTTATGAACAGTAAATAATTGTTTTGATATGTTTAAGCCTTGTTTATGGTTGTGTTGGTAGCTTAATTGTGCCATGTTAAGTTCCATTTAAAGTGTGTATGTGAGTGTGCAAATAAGGGTGGAAAATGGCTTGGTAAATAGCCATTTCCTTGGCCACACGGGCAGAGACACGGCCGTGTGTCTCAGCCGTGTAAAGGACACGACCCAGGGACACGGGCGTGTGACTTGGCCGTTTGACCCCAAATTGTGCATGATGTCATAAACAGAGAGTTACACGGTCTAAGGATAAGGGCATGTCCCAAGCCACACGGGCCTCAAGTGTTGAATTTCATATCTATTTGATCCTTCTAGCTACTCGAATCCAACTTTTGCCTTTTATACAATTTGGTCCTTTCCGTAATTAAACATATAATTAGTAAAATTTTCTTACGAGAATTTTCATATGACTTTGCTATCATAATGCAAATCATGCAATAATATAAAAATAAATTTTCTTTCCTACTTGGATTTATGGTCTCGAAACCACTATTCCAATTTCACTGAAAATGAGTTGTTACAACTCTCCCCCCATAAGAATTTTCATCCTCGAAAATCTTACCAGTAAAGAGGTTCAGATATTGCTTCCTCATGGTATCTTTTGGTTCCCAGGTAGCCTTTTCTATACCATGTCTCTTCCAGAGGACTTTTACCAATGCTACCTTTTTATTTCTTAACTTTTTTGTTTCATGTGCCAAAATTTTGATTGGTTCTTTGCTGTAAGTCATGTCAGGCTGAATCTCAAGTTCTATCGAACATATAACATGTGAAGGATTTGATCGATACCATCGTAACATAGATACATAAAAAACATTATGAATCCGATCAAGCTTTGGTGGTAAGGCTAACTGATATGCAACAGGTCCAATTCTTTTTATAATTTCAAATGGCCCAATAAACCATGGAATAATTTTACCTTTCGGCCAAATCGGAGAACTTTCATCCAAGCTGATACTTTCAAAAATACCTTGTCACCAACCTGAAATTCTATTTCTTTTCATCTAAGATCAGCATAGTACTTTTGACGATCAGAGGTTGCTTTTAAACTGTCCTAAATTATTTTCACCTTTTTCTTCGGTTTCACGAACCAAGTCAACTCTGTGTAGCTTTTTCTCACTGAGTTCTGTCCAATACAATGGGGTTCTACATTTGTGACCATACAGAGCTTCATACGGTGCCATTTTGATACTGGATTGATAACTATTATTATAAGAAAATTCAACTAAAGACAGATATTTTTCCTAGTTACCTTCAAATTCCAAAATACAACACCAAAGCATATCTTCCAAAATCTGTATTACACGTTCGGATTGACCATTAGTCTAAGGATGAAATGTAGTGCTAAAATGTAACTGTATACCTAAAGCTTCTTGCAATTTGCTCCAGGATTGATATGTAAATTGAGGATCTCTTTAAAAAATAATAGAGACAGGCACTCCATGTAACCTGACAATCTTAGAGACATAATTCAACCAATCTATCCAAAGAAAAATCCATACATACCGAAATAAAATGTGCAGACTTTTTCAACCGATCAACAATCACCCAAATGACATCTTTCTTCTTTGAAGACAAGGGTAATCCCGATACAAGGTCCATTGTAATTCTTTCCCATTTCCATTTCGGTATCGTAACTGACTGTAATAATCTTGAAGGCAACTGATGTTTAGCTTTTATTTGTTGACATATCAAACATTTAGATACATATTCAGAAATATCTCGTTTCATTCCTGGCCACCAGTACATCTTTTTCAGGTCATTGTACATTTTATTACTTCCCAGATGAACAGACATAGAACCATTATGAGCTTCATTGAAAATATTCTGTACTAGTTTTCAATTCTTTGGTACACATATTCTGCCTTTGAATAATAGACAATCATCAGTCCTAATTTGAAATTCTGAATCAGGAGTCAATTCACATTGTCTTCGTTTTTCTTCTAACTTACTATCATCTTTCTGAGCTTAAAAAATATGCTGCAAAAATGTCGGTCTAGCTTTTAACTCAGCTATGATCAAACCATCACCAGACAATGACAATCGGGTATTCATTGCTCATAAAGCAAACATGGATTTTCTACTCAAAGCATATGCAACTACATTGGTTTTTCCTGAATGGTAGTCAATAACCAAATCTTAATTTTTTAATAACTCAAGCCACTTGCATTGTCTCAAATTCAAATCTTTCTGTGACATCAAATACTTCAAACTTTTATGATCAGTGAATATGTGACATTTTTCACCAAGTAAGTAATGTCATCATATTTTCAATGCAAACACAATTGTTTCCAATTCAAGATCATGTATCGGGTAATTTCTTTCATGTGGTTTTAGCTGTCTTGAAGCATAGACTATTACTTTACCTTCTTACATCAAAACATAGCCTAAACCATTTAATAATGCATCACTATAAATTATAAATTCCTTACATGATTCAAGCTGAACTAACACAGGTGCTTCCGTCAATAATGCTTTCAACCTATGAAAACTCTATTGACATTTATCAGACCATTCGAATTTTACATCTTTCTACAACAGACGAGTCATTAGAGAAGCTATCATCGAGAACCCTTTTACAAACCTACGATAATATCCAACAAGTCCCAGAAAACTTTTGACTTTAGACACATTTTTCGGTGGTTTCCAATTGAAAATAGCTAAAATTTTACTTGGATCTACTCAAATACCTTCTGCCGAGACAATATATCCAAGAAAACTGACTTCTCGTAGCCAAAATTCACATTTACTAAATTTGGCATACAATTATTTTTTTCACGCAGTGTTTGTAGCACAATTCTCAATTGATCAGCATGTTCATTTTCATCTTTAGAATAAACCAAAATATCATCAATAAATACCACCACAAACCTGTCTAGACACGGTCTGAAAATTCTGTTTATTAGATCCATAAATACTGCAGGTGCATTTGTCAAACCAAATGGCATCACAAGAAACTCATAGTGTCCATACGTGGTTCTAAAAGCTGTCTTTGGCACATTTGAATCTTTTACCCGTAGTTAATAATAACCAGAATGAAGATCAATCTTTGAAAATACAGTAGCACCTTTCAACTGGTCAAATAGATCATCAAGACAAGGCAATGAGTACTTGTTCTTTATTGTAACTTTGTTGAGCTGTCTATAATCAATACATAGTCTTAACGATCTATCTTTCTTCTTTACAAATAAAACCGATGCCCCCAAGGTGAGAAACTGGGTCGAGCAAAGCCTCTGTCAATCAACTCTTGCAACTGTGCTTTCAACTCCTTTAATTCGGTAGGAGCCATTTTGTAAGGTGCTATAGATATGGATGTTGTCCCTAGAACAAGATCTATAGAGAATTCCACTTTTCTAACCGGTGGTAAACTAGGTAATTCTTCTGGGAATACATCAGGAAATTCACATACAACCGGCACTAACTGAATCTTCTACTCAGATACTTTAGTGTCCAACGCATATACAAGATAAACATCATAACCCTTTCTAACATATTGCTGTGCTAATATTGTTGAAATCACATTAGATAATCTATCTAATTTATTAGATTCAACATGAAGTAACTCACCACTTTGACATTTCAACACAATGTATTTCTATTTACTATTCACCACTACATCATGTTGGGTTAACCAGTCCATTCCCAAAATCACATCAAATTTATCAAATGGCAATAACATTAAATCAACCAAAAAGCAACAACCCTTTACTGTCAACAGTCAGTTTTTACAGACCTTATCCGCCATAACAGATTGGTCCAGGGGATTTGAAACTTTAACCATAAATTCAGTGAATTCAATAGGTAAATTTTTAACAGACACTAAATTTGTGCATATATATGAATGTGTAGAACCAAGATCAATCAAAGTAGTAATATCAGCATCAAGTAGAGAAAATATACCGGTAATGACGTCTGGTGCAGAAGCATCTTCTCTATCACGAATAACATATGTCCTTGTCAGTGCTCGTGCCTCAGATTTAACTGTTGAATCTTTTGTAGCACCTTAGCTACCATTGACATTACCTGGGTAACGAGGTGGTCTGACTCTTGAAACAGGATTGCTCGGCTTTGAAATCTGTTCAACATCTTTTTCAACCATTTCCTGCAATATTTGAGAAAATGATTAAGAGAACCACATCGGTAACAGGCTCTACTTCTCAAACGACATTTGTGACAGCCCAAAATTGACCCTAGTCGGGAAGTGGTTTCGGGACCGCTAAACCGAGTCACCGAAATGTTTGAACGTAATATTTATTGTCTAGAATATGTAATTATGAATGTGTGAAAATTTCAAGCTTCGATTTAGCCGATAGCATGTGAATTCAGTTAGTAGGACTTGTGTGACACTTTTGAAAAGTGATAGGCTAATCTATAAGGACCTAATAGTGCATGTAGTCAAGGGAGGACTTGCATGTCAAATTTCCCCCTAATAGTTAGTGGCCGGCCATGACAAGAGATTATGGGTAAAAACATGTCATAAAACATGTTGGGACAATGGTGTATGTAAGAAAAAATAAAATAGTGAGCATGGGAATTTAATAATGAAAGGAACAAAAAAAAAAAAAAAGAAAAAATGGTCTCATGCATGCCCATTGCTGTGAGTGTGGAGAAAGAAAGAAGAATTTTGTTCATCATTTTCATTTCCTTTGGGCTGAAAATTCTAAGGAAGAAGGAAGGAATTCTTGTTTCATGTTGGTTTGGAAGAGGTTTAGGAGGAGGTTTGGCCATACTTGTACCTAGATTAAGGTAAGTTTGATGTCTTGCCATGAGATTCATGTATATTTTAGTTGCTAGCTTGATGTTCTTGTTAGCCCATGGTTCAAATCTTTGTTATGTCATGGGAATGAAATTCGGCCAAAGTGAATATGGTGTTAATGCCATTGCATGCTAAATATCAAGCTTGAAAATGATTCATGTGATGGTGGATTGAGGATTCTTAGATTTTCTTTTAGCATTTTTGAATGAGATACTAAGTTCTTTGTTTAACCATGACCAAATTGAAACGGTATGGTGTTGTGGTATTCGGCCATGTTATATCCATAAGTATGATTCATGCATGTTGCATGGTAAGTAAGATTTAAGCTTTGGATATGTGTGTATATTTGGATATAAGCCACTTGAGAATTCGGCCATTGCACCTACATGAATATATGTTTGCACATGATGAATTGGTATGACATGTATACTATTTTAAGGTGTCTATTTGCTTGTGATGTTGTTTCGGTTATGAAATAAATGAGAGATGTGTATAGAGCTACAATATGTAATGCGTTAATTAGGAAAATGTATGCTGTTTTTTTGTGTAGTATTAAGTGTAAAATTGGCCTCCACATAGACATGCATATTCGCCAAAGGAAGTAGATTGGTGTGCATGTATTCGGTTAGAGGCAACCATATTGAAGCCTTATCTTGGCTTAGATTGTTGACCAAATGGGTAATAAGTGAGGATGGTTGCGAATATACAAACATACATATGCATGTGTAATTGAATTATGAATGTTTAGCAAGAGGGTTAAACTAGTTGATTTATTGATTAAGCTCAAGGAGTTAAAGAAGGAGAATCAAGCAAGGGAAAGACGAAGGTCATCGAGTAGCCGACTTGGACTGTTTTACCCAACACAAAGTAAGTCATCAAGCGTATATTTGGTGTTGATTTAAATGATCAATATATATATGCAAATGTGTTTAAATGAGTTGGTGTGTAAATGGAAATGTATGTATATGGGATGATGCCATTGTTGAATGTATAAAGGCAGCAAAATACATAAGGTATTGGTCTCGGCACTAAGTGTGCGTGTATATATGGACACGGTGACAAGATTGGCACTAAGTGTGCGGGTTTAAAATTGTACAGCACTAAGTGTGCGAGTTTGATTATATAGCACTAAGTGTGCGAGTTGAATACATATAGCACTAAGTGTGCGGATCCACTATATGCTCTTGCATTACAATTGGCACTGAGTGTGCGACATTATCGAGCTAATCCCGGACAGCGGATCGGGTAAGTACCTCGAGCTCATGACGAATAGAAAATATGTTCATGCTCGGGGTTGAATTTGGTAAGCCTTAAATCTATGTGATGATTGAAATTGTATGATTGTGGTGGAAATGAGTTAGTGTGTGAAAATGCCTCAAATATCTTGTTGTGTAGAATATGAAATGTGGATGTATGACTTGGTATGAGATTGGACCGAAAGGTCCGAGGAATTATGGTATAGATTCGATATGGATGAGTACCTAGCCTCGTTTATTGTTTCATGTTGTAGTAACTTTATCGGTGGATTGATGAATGCTTATGACTTCTTGAGTTGTAAACTCACTCGGTGTTTTCTTGTCACCCATTTTAGGTCTCTCGGACTCGTATTGTTTGCGTGATCGGGACCGTCGTTGAAGTCATCACACCGGCTGAAATCTTGTGGTATTGTTTTTGTTGTTGAAGAACATTTGGCATGTATAGGCTATTATATTTTGTCGAATTGTGGGTTGTAAACTTTAAGCCATGTGAAAATGGCCTATGTGGTCGTCGAGTGGGATGCTAGAACCTATAGCCACGAGTCTTAGAAACTCAAATTTTGATAAGGTGGCCATAATTTGTGTCATGTATGATGGATGATTAAGGCCAAGGAAAAATTCATGAAATTGTCATAGTCTACTGCATTAACTGTTGCGGACAGCAGCAGTGAGATGAGATTGAAAAATCACTAAAAATAGTAGAAGTAGAATTAAATAGTGAGTAAATTATGGAACTGAACCTTGATGAATCTATTTTTATATGGACGAAACGAAACGACCACATGAGCGGTATACTGAGAAATATTAAGGTTCTCGTGAGACAGGGCCAGAACGGTTTCTGGGTCCCCTGTCGCTATTTTGAAAATTTACCATAAATTATCCAGAAATAATTAGGAGTCATGCCTTATATGTAAAGATTCCATTTTGAGTCTAGTTTCATTAGAAACAAACGGAACCAGTATTAAATCCTGTACAGGAGATATTCAAGTTGTAATGCGCAAAGGTCAGAGCAGCCGGTCCCTGTAACATGGGTGACTTTAACTAATAAACTGTACCAATTGGCCCAACCAAAAATTCTAAAAATAAATCCATGGATGGGTATATGAGTCTAAATTCAGGGAAAATTTACGAAACCAGTTTCTGAGTTTTGAAACTCAAGATATGATTTTTAAGGCGACAGTGACGCAGTTTTCCAGCCTAACTGGTAATGTCAAATTGGTTGGTATCTTGAGAGGGTTTGGCGTTAACCCTCGTGTCCGACACGGCGTCGGTCACGAGTTAGGGTGTTACAATTTTATTGGTATCAGAGCTATGGTTTAGTCGGTTCTAGGACTACCATAGCGTGTGAGTCTAGCTATACATGCCAAATTGTTAGTGCTTAATAATGTGATGACTTGACGGTTGAAATTTTTGTTTTGATTAGCAATGGAACCGGGTAGAGAGACCCTTGGTGGATGACGTTGAAAGTGTAGCGGCTGCTCTGCGCAAGGGACACCGCCTGTTGAGCCTCGGTCATCCGCGAATAATCAAAATGAAGGGCGAAACAAGCCTTCTTCACCATGATGAATGAGTGGGTCGCGAATATGCCCGAACCAACCCGGCTGTCCAACCATTCCCGAATTTAAATACTCCACCCCAAGAGCCCGCAATGCCTCCGATTCTTGATCCTGTGAGGTGAGTAAACCACCGTGGACTTGATTAGGAAGCGTGGGGCGGGAGTTCAAGGCCATAGTTCTTGATGATGCCGAAAAGGCCGAGTTCGCTCGATAACACCATTAGAGTGTTAGATGAACTGTCGAGCACACCCGATGAATGTCTTAAGTGTGCTATATCCTTGTTGCGAGACTCGACTTACTATTGGTGGAGGACTTTAATTTCCATAGTCCCAAATGAGCGAGTTACTTGGGATTTCTTCCAATCCAATTTCGAAGAAATACATTAGTCAACAGTTCATCGATCGAAGCGTAAGGAATTCTTGGAACTCAAGCAAGGCGGATGATCAGATATCTGAATCTGAACATGAGTTCGTAAGACTTAGCCAGTATGCTCGGAGTGTGTGGCTGATGAGGTTGCGATGTGCAAAAGATTTGAAGAAGGATTGAATGAAGAGTTAAAGTTGCTAGTGGGAATTTTGGAGATAAAGGAGTTCGTGACACTAGTCGAACGAGCTGCAAGGCGGAAGAACTTGGGAAGGAGAAGAAGAAGGCTGAATTTGAAGCAAGAGATTACCGTAAAAGATCGACGAGTAAAGCTCCGTTCTCGGTGTAAAGAGGTTCGGGAGGACACCGATGAAGTCGAGGACGATCGGGAATTTCCATTAGAGCCCGACCATTGACGGACTCCCGAGCTACTTCAGAGCTAGTGTGGGCAATAATCGTCAAGAGAGACACGAATGCCCCAATGTGGAAGACGACACCTAGGTGAATGTTGGGGTAAGTCATTAATAGGGCTGTTTATGGATGCGGTTCAAGGACCACTTCATTAGAGATTGCACGGAGCTAGATGAGAGGAATAAGACGCAAGGTGCAAGACCTAGTGGAGCGACGGCTGGAGGTAGGCCCCGAGAATCTCTGGAGGTAGGGGTGGTAATCGAGAGGAGCCTCTAATCTGGCTGTCCGATCCGAGGCCCGTACTCTGCTAGAGCATATGCCATCCGCGCACGAGAGGAGGCATCCTCCTGACGTTATCACTGGTACTTTTACTCTCTTTGATACTATTGTGATTGCATTGATTGACCCCGCTCTACTCACTCATATGTATGTGAAACCTTAGCATCCAAGAAGACTCTACCGTTGAGTCTCTGAGTTCGTAATTCAGTGTCAAACCCTTTGGGTCATTACGTGCTTTCGTTGATAAAGTGTGCAAGAGATGCCCCTAATAATTCGAGAATCTGTTTTCCGGCCGATCGATGCTTCTACCATTTAATGAATTCGATGTTATTCTTGGTATGGATTGGTGACCGTACATGATGCAATGGTGGATCGCAAAGGAAAACCATTGATTTGAGGAGTGCAAATAATGAGGTAGTCCGAGTCGAGTCTCTTGATTTAAAAGGAGCGCCAATGATAATATCTTCTATGACCGCTCGGAGGTATGTGAAAAGGGTGTGAAACATACCTTGCGTATGTGTTTGGAAGTAAAGAGACGGAAAGGAAACTCGAATTGGTACCAGTGGTTTGTGAGTATTGAGACGTTTTTCACGAGGAGTTACCGGATTGCCACGGTTCGAGAAGTGGAATTCGCATCGGTTGTACCGGTACTACGCCGATTTCAATAGCCCCGTGTCGTATGGCATTAACGGAATTAAAGGAATTGAAGGTTCAATTGCAAGAATTGACGGATAGAGGTTCGCTCGACCGAGTTTTTCTCCATGGGCGCTTTGTATTGTTTGTGAAGAAGAAGGACGGAACCATGAGGTTGTGCATCGACTATCGTCAACTCAATAAAGTGACGATAAAGAATAAATATCCATTGCCACGAATTGACGATTTGTTTGATCAATTAAAGGGAGCCTCGGTGTTTTCAAAGATAGATTTGAGGTCGGGTACTATCGGTTGAGGGTCCGAGAATCGGACATACCCAAAACCGCTTTTAGAACGAGGTACGGTCACTCACGAATTCTTGGTGATGCCGTTTGGGCTCACTAATGCCCGGCGGTGTTTATGGATTTAATGAATAGAATTTTCAGCCATACTTGGATCGGTTCGTAGTTGTATTTATCGATGACATTTTGGTCTATTCGAGATGAAACCGAACATCTTGAACACCGAGGCTAGTGTTGCAAATCTTACGAGATAAGCAGTTATCGCAAAGTTCAAGAATGTGAATTTTGGTGAAAGAGGTTAGCTTTTTGGGGCACGTGGTGTCCGTGATCGGTGTCGGGTGGACCCGAACAAAATTCAGCCATAGTCGATTGGAAACCACCAAGGAATGTTACCGAAGTTAGGAGCTTTTTGGGCTTGCGGTTATTACCGACGATTTGTAAAGGTTTCTCGACGATAGCCACGCCAATGACGGCTTACTCCAAAAGGATGTTAAGTTCGAATGGACGGAGAAATGTCGAAAAAGTTTCGATCAATTGAAAGCTTATTTGATGAAGCCCCAATTCTAGTGCAACTTTGAATCGGGCAAAGAGTTTGTCATTTATAGTGACGCATCCCTACTTGGGTTGGGTTGCGTATTGATGCAAGAAGGGCGAGTTGTGGCCTATCGTCGAGGCAATTAAAGCCTCATGAGAAAAATTATCCGACCCATGATCTCGAATTGGCGCCATCGATTCGCCTTAAAGATATGGCGACATTACTTATTTGGTGAGAAGTGCCATGTGTATTCGGATCACAAAAGTCTCAAATATTTGATGACCCAAAGAGACTTAAATCTGCGACAAAGCGATGGCTCGAGTTGTTAAAAGATTATGAGCTCGTCATTGATTATCACCGGGAAGGGCTAATGTGGTTGCGGATGCCTTAAGCGGAAATCACTATTTGCTTTATGACGATGAATGTACACTTGTCTATCCTACCCGACAATGTGTTAGTAGCTGAATTGAAAGCCAAACCATTATTGATACGTCAAATTCGTGAAGCTCGAAAAGTCGACGATGAGTTGGTTGCAAAGCGGGATGAGTGTGTTCGAACAAGGACTCGAATTTCAAATCGATGATGACGATTGTTTGAGGTTGAAGTCGTCTGTGTGTCCCAAAGAATTGAACTTATTCCAATAATTTTGAACGAAGCCCATTGTAGCGAATGGCAATCCACCCGGGAGTACGAAGATGTACAACGATTTGAAACGTCGGTTTTGGTGGCATGGTATGAAACGGGACATCTCCGACTTTGTTTCGAGATGTTTAATATGTCAACAAGTGAAAGCGGAACATCAAGTGCCTTGAGTTGCTTCACCGATCACGATACCCGAGTGGAAATGGGATCGAGTCACAATGGACTTTGTGTCCGGCCGCCATTGTCGACTAGTAAGAAGGATGCGATTTGGGTTGTTGTTGATAGATGACTAAGTCGGCTCACTTTATCCCGTCGTCTGGATTTTTCATTGGATAAACTAGCCAATTGTACGTTTCTCAGTTGTGAGATTACACGGGTACCGATTTCTATTGTGTCGGATAGAGATCCGAGATTTACCTCGCGATTTTGGAAGAAATTTCAAGAAGCTTTGGGTACCAAGTTGCATTTCAAGACCGCCTTTCACCCCAAACCGATGGTCAATCCGAGCGGATAATTCAAATACTCGAGGATATGTTGAGATGTTGTATCCTTGAGTTTAGTGGTTCATGGGAACGGTATCGCCTTTGATTGAATTCGCACAACAATAGCTTTCAATCAAGTATTAAGATGGCGCCTTACGAGGCTTTATACGATCGTAAATGCCGTACCCCATTATTCTCGGTGAACTTAGTGAAGGTAAATTCTTGAGGTTGATTTGGTTAAGGATGCCGAGCAAAGAGTTCGAGTAATTCGTGAAAGTTTGAAAGTCGCCGGATCGCCAAAAGTCGTATCGGATTTGAAAAGAAAAGATATTGAATATCGGGTTGGAGACAAGGTCTTTCTCAAAGTTTCACTTTGGAAGAAGGTGCTTAGATTTGGCCGTAAGGGAAAATTGAGCCCGAGGTTCATCGGGCCATATGAAATATCTGAACGAGTCGGTCGATCGCGTATCGTTTGATTTTGCCCCGAACTTGAAAGGATTCTAGCGTCTTCCATGTTTCGATGCTTGACGTTATAGATCGACCCGTCACGTAATTAGTCCATCGAGGTTGAAATTCAAGCCGATATGAGTTATGAAGAAGAACCGATTCAGTATCCTAGCTCGTGAAGTGAAGGAGTTGCGAAACAAAAGGGTTCCATTAGTAAAAGTGTTATGGCTCAAACACGGGATGGAAGAAGCTACTTGGGAACCCGAGAACTCTATGAAAGAGCGTTACCCAAACCTATTTACGGTAAGATTTTCGGGACGAAAATTTCTTAAGTGGGGAGAGTTGTGACAGCTCTAAATTGACCCTAGTCGGGAAGTGGTTTCGGGACCGCTAAACCGAGTCACCGAAATGTTTGAACGTAATATTTATTGTCTAGAATATGTAATTATGAATGTGTGAAAATTTCAAGCTTGATTTAGCCGATAGCATGTGAATTCAGTTAGTAGGACTTGTGTGACACTTTTGAAAAGTGATAGGCTAATCTATAAGGACCTAATAGTGCATGTAGTCAAAGGGAGGACTTGCATGTCAAATTCCCCCTAATAGTTAGTGGCCAGCCATGACAAGAGATTATGGGTAAAAACATGTCATAAAACATGTTGGGACAATGGTGTATGTAAGAAAAAATAAAATAGTGAGCATGAGAATTTAATAATGAAAGGAACAAAAAAAAAAAAAAAGAAAAAATGGTCTCATGCATGCCCATTGCCGTGAGTGTGGAGAAAGAAAGAAGAATTTTGTTCATCATTTTCATTTCCTTTGGGCTGAAAATTCTAAGGAAGAAGGAAGGAATTCTTGTTTCATGTTGGTTTGGAAGAGGTTTAGGAGGAGGTTTGGCCATACTTGTACCTAGATTAAGGTAAGTTTGATGTCTTGCCATGAGATTCATGTATATTTTAGTTGCTAGCTTGATGTTCTTGTTAGCCCATGGTTCAAATCTTTGTTATGTCATGGGAATGAAATTCGGCCAAAGTGAATATGGTGTTAATGCCATTGCATGCTAAATATCAAGCTTGAAAATGATTCATGTGATGGTGGATTGAGGATTCTTAGATTTTCTTTTAGCATTTTTGAATGAGATACTAAGTTCTTTGTTTAACCATGACCAAATTGAAACGGTATGGTGTTGTGGTATTCGGCCATGTTATATCCATAAGTATGATTCATGCATGTTGCATGGTAAGTAAGATTTAAGCTTTGGATATGTGTGTATATTTGGATATAAGCCACTTGAGAATTCGACCATTGCACCTACATGAATATATGTTTGCACATGATGAATTGGTATGACATGTATACTATTTTAAGGTGTCTATTTGCTTGTGATGTTGTTTGGTTATGAAATAAATGAGAGATGTGTATAGAGCTACAATATGTAATGCGTTAATTAGGAAAATGTATGCTGTTTTTTTGTGTAGTATTAAGTGTAAAATTGGCCTCCACATAGACATGCATATTCGCCAAAGGAAGTAGATTGGTGTGCATGTATTCGGTTAGAGGCAACCATATTGAAGCCTTATCTTGGCTTAGATTGTTGACCAAATGGGTAATAAGTGAGGATGGTTGCGAATATACAAACATACATATGCATGTGTAATTGAATTATGAATGTTTAGCAAGAGGGTTAAACTAGTTGATTTATTGATTAAGCTCAAGGAGTTAAAGAAGGAGAATCAAGCAAGGGAAAGACGAAGGTCATCGAGTAGCCGACTTGGACTGTTTTACCCAACACAAAGTAAGTCATCAAGCGTATATTTGGTGTTGATTTAAATGATCAATATATATATGCAAATGTGTTTAAATGAGTTGGTGTGTAAATGGAAATGTATGTATATGGGATGATGCCATTGTTGAATGTATAAAGGCAGCAAAATACATAAGGTATTGGTCTCGGCACTAAGTGTGCGTGTATATATGGACACGGTGACAAGATTGGCACTAAGTGTGCGGGTTTAAAATTGTACAGCACTAAGTGTGCGAGTTTGATTATATAGCACTAAGTGTGCGAGTTGAATACATATAGCACTAAGTGTGCGGATCCACTATATGCTCTTGCATTACAATTGGCACTGAGTGTGCGACATTATCGAGCTAATCCCGGACAGCGGATCGGGTAAGTACCTCGAGCTCATGACGAATAGAAAATATGTTCATGCTCGGGGTTGAATTTGGTAAGCCTTAAATCTATGTGATGATTGAAATTGTATGATTGTGGTGGAAATGAGTTAGTGTGTGAAAATGCCTCAAATATCTTGTTGTGTAGAATATGAAATGTGGATGTATGACTTGGTATGAGATTGGACCGAAAGGTCCGAGGAATTATGGTATAGATTCGATATGGATGAGTACCTAGCCTCGTTTATTGTTTCATGTTGTAGTAACTTTATCGGTGGATTGATGAATGCTTATGACTTCTTGAGTTGTAAACTCACTCGGTGTTTTCTTGTCACCCATTTTAGGTCTCTCGGACTCGTATTGTTTGCGTGATCGGGACCGTCGTTGAAGTCATCACACCGGCTGAAATCTTGTGGTATTGTTTTGTTGTTGAAGAACATTTGGCATGTATAGGCTATTATATTTTGTCGAATTGTGGGTTGTAAACTTTAAGCCATGTGAAAATGGCCTATGTGGTCGTCGAGTGGGATGCTAGAACCTATAGCCACGAGTCTTAGAAACTCAAATTTTGATAAGGTGGCCATAATTTGTGTCATGTATGATGGATGATTAAGGCCAAGGAAAAATTCATGAAATTGTCATAGTCTCTTGCATTAACTGTTGCGGACAGCAGCAGTGAGATGAGATTGAAAAATCACTAAAAATAGTAGAAGTAGAATTAAATAGTGAGTAAATTATGGAACTGAACCTTGATGAATCTATTTTTATATGGACGAAACGAAACGACCACATGAGCGGTATACTGAGAAATATTAAGGTTCTCGTGAGACAGGGCCAGAACGGTTTCTGGGTCCCCTGTCGCTATTTTGAAAATTTACCATAAATTATCCAGAAATAATTAGGAGTCATGCCTTATATGTAAAGATTCCATTTTGAGTCTAGTTTCATTAGAAACAAACGGAACCAGTATTAAATCCCTGTACAGGGAGATATTCAAGTTGTAATGCGCAAAGGTCAGAGCAGCCGGTCCCTGTAACATGGGTGACTTTAACTAATAAACTGTACCAATTGGCCCAACCAAAAATTCTAAAAATAAATCCATGGATGGGTATATGAGTCTAAATTCAGGGAAAATTTACGAAACCAGTTTCTGAGTTTTGAAACTCAAGATATGATTTTTAAGGCGACAGTGACGCAGTTTTCCAGCCTAACTGGTAATGTCAAATTGGTTGGTATCTTGAGAGGGTTTGGCCGTTAACCCCTCGTGTCCGACACCGGCGTCGGTCACGAGTTAGGGGTGTTACAACATTCCCCAAATGAAATTTGTTGCAATGCTTATACTTTGGTTTGGGAT
This sequence comes from Gossypium arboreum, assembly GCF_025698485.1. Classification (NCBI taxonomy): domain Eukaryota; kingdom Viridiplantae; phylum Streptophyta; class Magnoliopsida; order Malvales; family Malvaceae; genus Gossypium; species Gossypium arboreum. The sequence continues at coordinate 48,788,115 of NC_069079.1, forward strand.
TACCGACACTTCCCACACTCATTACAGATTGGGATGAAGATCTCAGGTTAGAACATTGAGAACCTCACTCTTTTCTCAAATATCCCACTGATGTTGTAAAACGATCATAATTCTTCTTTGATTTCTCAGAAGCAGATGATTGCGACTTGCTCATAATTCTTTTACCAAAAACCCGAGCTTCTCTTTCAGCTTGTTTCTTTTCTTTACTTAATTCTTTAACTTTATGTGCTCGATCGGCTAGTAGCACAAATTCCCGTAATTCAAGAATTCTGATCAATAGTTTAACATCTTCATTAAACCCTCTTCAAATTGTTTACACATGTCAGCCTCAGTTGGAACCCACTCTTTGGCATACTTGCTCAATCGAATGAATTCTCACTCATACTCAGATACAGTCATGTTTTCCTGTTTGAGCTCTAAAAATTTTTTCTTTTTCTGATCCAGAAATCTCTGACTAACATATTTCTTTCTGAATTCAGTCTGGAAAAATTCCCATGTAATATTTTCTTTCGGTACCACAGAAGTTATAGTATTCCACTAATGATAAGCTGTGTCTTTCAGTAAAGATATTGCATATTTCAAACATTCAGCTGGTGTGCAAGATAATTCATCTAAAACCCGGATGGTATTTTTCAACCAAAACTCAGCCCTTTTTGGATCATCATCTGCAGTAGCTCTAAATTCCTCTACCCCATTCTTACAGATTTTATCCATCGGAGGCTTACCAGTTCTAACAAGTTCAGCACCTTATGGCATCTTAGGAACCAGTTAAGGAGCAGGTGGGGGAGGTTGTTGTACAACAGGATTTGTTCTTATATACTGAGTGAATCATTCATTCATCATTTGAAAGAATGCTTGTTTTGCCTCCTCACTTCGGCCCTCAGATATAGGCCTTTCACTACCAAATGCAGCTTTTTGAACTGAAGCTGAAGCATTGCTCTCTACTTCCTCGGATTTAGCTCTAGCTTGGTTGGATGACATTACTATATGAAAAATACATTTAAAATGGTTAGGAGATATCACACTATCACAATTTATATAATGACATGTATAGCTAAACTCATATTTGCTACGTTCTATCTGAGAATCGACTAAACCGTAGCTCTGATACCAATAAATGTAACACCCCTAATCCATGTCTGTCGTCGAAATAGGGTTACGGAGCATTCCTAGAGTTTTCAAAATATTTACAAATAATTCACATCAATTACTATTCATTATCCGAGTTTGTTCATAATGTCCTTTAAATGGACCATCGAGGCCCAGTATGAGTATTAGAAACGAGTTGGGACTAAATAAAAAAATCAGAGAATTATTTTTTTTGTGAAATATTCAATAATTTTCAAGATGCAGGGCACACATGCCCTTGTGGTCAAAGCACACGCCCGTGTGACCTTAAGACATGCTCGTGTTATGAGCCATGTCTGACCTCGCGTAACTCTTTGACTTGAGCCACACGGCTAGCCACACGCCCATGTGCTAGACCGTGTGGTTAATTAAATTTTTTCAAAATTAAGTGCAGGTTTTACACGACCAAAACACACGCCCGTGTTCGAGACTGTGTTGCACACATGGCTGAGACACACACTCGTGTACTCAATTTTGAGCATTCTATTTCTAAAATTTAAGATGCAGGGAACACACGACCTAACCACACGCCCATATACCAGGCTGTGTGTCACACACAGTCAAGACACACTCCCGTGTGTCTACCTGTATGGACAAAATAAAGCCATTTCTAGCTTTATTCCTCACCCAAAACTTTGCCATGTACCTACATCAAAACTTGCATTCATATACCAACCAATCTAAGTATTATAACCAAGCTATATCTATCATTTGACATGGTATATCATTACATGCATACATATTTATGGTTTTATACTTAATAGATATATTCATTTAGCATAACTCAACCAATCCATAATATGTATATACTCTTGTTATTACCATAGAATAGCCTTAATAGACATACTAAAACAAATCATTACTAGCCATTCCAATGGCTAGTTCACAAGCCACATTTAAATCCCAACAATGGCCAAGTTACCTATACATGCCATTATACCAAAACAAGTTTACTAATTATACTAAAACAAGCTAGTAGATAGTGTGATGATGCTCCAACTGATCTCCAACCTTAGCGAGCTTTCGAGCACTATAAAATAGAGAAAATAAAACCTAATAAGTATTATATGCTTAGTAAGTTCGTATAACAGGAATTAAGCTTACAAAGTTCATTTGTTAGAATTAACCATACAATAACATGTTTTTCCGTCAACTTAGAAAATTGCCTAAACACATACACTCAATCAAACAAGTTAGTCATATAATTTACTTGTACATTAAATAAACATGGATAAGCTCATCATATTACAAACTTTTAAGTATTTCAGAAGCCTTCGAGATATAATTCTCTTAGTCTAAAAATTTCTCATGTCAGGAATTTATTCCATTGAATTTATTGAAATATCGATGGATACTCAAGTAGTACACTTAAGGTGTACATATTTATAAGCAGCCAATTCTTATTCAGGGAGCATACTCTCGAGCCACATGTCAAGATGCTTAAACGAGCCATGTAGTCATGTAACAGGACACTTATCTAAACTAATCAAGAAACTAATAAGAGTTTTTACTCAGGAAGCTCATAGAGCCTTTTAGATATCCCCGAAAAGATAATATCAAGAAGCTTCGGATAAGGTAACAGAAAGTTTGTGTCTGCATTATATACAGATCACAACCAATCGCATATCAAGATGCTCACAAAGAGCTGCGGTAGTACGCAACACATGCAAATCTCACTACCAATCAGGATGCTGGCTGAACTATATAACAAGATGCTCGAGAGAGCTATAATAGGGATTACTCATTCGAGCTAAATCCCGTATGTAATAAGGTCAATAGGATTACTTGTCCGAGCTAAATCCCATCATCAACAAATGCAGGACCTCATTTAAAATAGGAAATCATATAAATCCGTCGAAATTCAATATTCAAACGGAAATTATCAATTATAACAATATGATTAAACTGAACATGTAAATAATTTGTATATCTTGACATTTATATAATTCACCCATATATACAAAATTCAAATTAAATATATAAATGTACATAATTTAGTTACACAAACTTAGCTCTATAATAGTTCGTTATAAGAAAATCTACTAATTCGAAACTTTCTCTTTTCCTCGATTTAGCTTCGATTTTGAGTTATCCAAATCTATATAAATGAATTTAATCATCAATTTCTCACATTTCATATTCATTTGGACTCAATTTACATCTTATGCAAAATTACCATTTTGCCCCTAATCTTTTCATAAATTCCAATTTCATCCCTAGGCTCAAAAAATAAAATTCATGCAATTTACTCCTTATTCAAAGCCTAACCAAAATTTCAATATAAAATTTACAGCACATATATTCTATAAAATTTAAAATTTTTCTTCAATTTTCACAACTTTAAAATTTAGTCCCTAAATCATGTTTTCATCAAAATTCACTTTGTAAAACTTGTTTATCTATCGACAACCTTTCATATTCTACCATAAATTTCAAATTCATCCATGACATAATTTCTATACTTTGATAACTTTTCAAATTAATCCTTCTAATAGGTAGATTAAACTATCCCTTTATTTGTACTGTAGTTGAGATGAGTCTTGGTTATTTCTATCCTTGAACTCTTCTAGACCCGACTTTTTGTTGGGCCTTTCAAAACAAACATCTTGATAGTGATAAAAAGAAACTAATTAAATTAAAGTTCTTTCCTTGGCCCAATTATCGATTAGAAGATTTAGCTTGTATGAATCGATATTGGTTTAATACTAATAACGGCATTCGTTTCAGTATGATAAGGATCCGTATGTATCCGCGTCTAAAAATTCGTTAATGGTACATTTTAATGGTACATTTTCCCCTATATTTTGTATGTATCGTGCCAGGTATATGAAAACAAATAGATGGTCACAAGGATTGTCTTACATTTTATTCTGATACACAATACTAATTTAATGACATACATATCAATTAGACCGACAAATGAATCAACAAAATCCTCTTATTTGAACTCTAAAATTTTCTATTTTGTAGAAATCTCTCACTCTTTTGTATCCCTATACGAATCAAATTGACACCTGGTTTGATTAATTTTATTTGAAAAAAAAAATGATAAAGTTCATAACGAACTTAAAATCATTGTGTATATCAAAATGACTGGTATTATTATTACTGATCAGTAAAATTCACATTCAAAAAAAGGGGGAAATTTTTTGGTTTTATGGTAAAAAATTCATTCATCTCAGTTATTTTTCAAGGAAAAAAGGAAGAAAATAAGGGGTCTGGTGAATTTTAAATAGTTAGTTTCACCAATAAGATACGAAGACTTACTTCACATTTGGAATTGCACAAAAAAGACTATTTATCTGAGAGAGGTTTACGTAAAAACTTACCCAATTAAGCCAAGAAAGCTTGTTTTCTCTTTCCTAGGGTTTTCATGAAATATTTGGGGAATAAGATGATATAAAATGATATTAATTCTATTTTAATTATTTATATTTCCAATTTAGTCTTTGCCCTTTTCTTATTTTTCCATGGATGAATCTTCAAAAATATCTACTAACTTTTCTTTAATGGTCTAATTATCATATAAGGACCTCAAGTGTTGAATTTCATAGCTATTTGATCCTTCTAGTTACTAGAATCCAACTTTTTTCTGTTATGCAATTTGGTCTTTTTCGTAATTAAGCACATAACCAGTAAAATTTTCTTATAAGAATTTTCATGACTTTAATATCATAATGCAAATCATGTAATGATATAAGAATTTTTTTTCCGGCTTAGATTTGTGGTCCCGAAACCACTCTTCTAATTTCACTGAAAATGGGTTGTTATAGCAAGGCTCCACAAAATAGGATTGTTTTCAAATTGCGTAAACAAACGTTAATGTACAAATCACTCTACTTTGCTATTTTTAATTTAATTTTATTGTTTGTTCAATTATGCAACTAAAATCGCTATCGAACAAACAAGTGATATTAGTAGCAAATTAAACATGGTTTTTCAAGTGGTAGCGGAGTGGGCTGCAAAATTTGTTTGAAAACTTTGTTGTCATGGAAACTATGAGAGAAACGAGCTCAATCACTTGAGCACCTCTTTTAGTTGATGAATTAGCTTGAGAATTAGTCGAGGAAGGATGGAGAAAGCCTAAGGTAATAAGAATTGGTGGAATAACAAAATCCAAAGAAAAGAATCAATATACTCCTAAAGAAAAGAAGGAGGCATGGACTATCTTACAAAATCAACATGAAAGGAATGCTTTTGTTAGGATGTCAAAACAACAAAATTTGACCATCAGGTTTGGGAATCTAAAAATGGGTGAGGATAAAACTATTTCTGATTATTATACAAGGCTGTGTGAGATATCTATTTAAGCTTTTTGTCTTGAATGATTTTTTGAGGTGAAATTTGTCAGAAAAGTTCTCAAGTTTCTTTTAGAGGGATTTGCTATCAAAGTCACTGTAATTAAAGAAGCCAATGATATCACCACTTTTAGGTTAGATGAGCTAATTTGTTCACTCAAGACCTTTGAATTGGATCTTGAGGAAAGGAAGCGTAACAAGGTAAAAGGTGAAAAGAATGTTGCTTTCAATATTCAATCTGGTGTTCAAACAGAAAAGTAAGTAAGATAAGATATCCATGAAATTAGAGAACAAATTGCTCTGCTATCAAAGAACTTAAATAAAGCTTTAAAGAGGTTATTGGAAAAGGAATTACAAGGAGAAAATGGTTCCAGCAACTCCAATAGAAAATTTCAACAAAAAAGACAATGTTTTGAATAAAAAAGGAGATTCAATGTTTCGAATGGAAAAGATATGGTCACATTCAATCTGAATGTGCTAACAAAAAGAACAAAAACAAAAGTATCTGGTGGTTACATGGAGTGATAAAGGAGATGACAGTAAGTACTCAAACTCAGATGATGAATTAAATAATTATGTGGCGTTCACTGTTTCTGTTTAGCCATTTGTTTAAACAGTAAACCAAACAGCCTGTGAATTATCTGAAGAAGTTGAATTTCACATTAGAACTCTTGAGAACACATATATTCAAATGGTAAATAAAAACTAGAGATAATGTGCCAAATGAATGATGATCTAAAAGATGAAATAGGTATGCTAAAAAAGGAAGATGAGAAACTCATAGAGGAAGTTTAAGAAAAAGAAAGAAGCCTTCAAAGTCTTTAAGAACGAACTTGTTGAGGCTAAAGTTGTAATGAAACAATTTAGTAGACAAAGTATAAAACTTGATAAACTCCTTACTATTGGAATATTTGAATTAGGTCATAGGGGTCTTGGATATCCTTTGAAAAGTAAGTCAACTGAGTTGTAGAATCAATTGGTTAAAGCTAATGAGTTACCTCTTGTAAAAAACATAAGAAAGAACAAAAGATTTGTCTATTATTACTGTAAAAGAACTAGTCAAATTAGGCCATACTACTATAAACTTCAAAAATTTGTGCAAATAGCTAAGCAAAAATGGAAAAAAAAAGACTAGTATGAAACAAGTGTAGGCCAAGAAAAGAGACAAATGTCTATTAGTGGCTCATACTTCTTTAAAGGTTGCTATTTAAGAAATTTGGTACTTTGACAATGGATGCTTATGACATAGGACTTGTGAGAAGAGCCATTTAAATAATATTGTTAAATTTTGTAACACCCTTACCCGATCCGATCGCCAAATTTGGGTATGGAGTGTCACAACTAAACTGGGTTCGTGTACAAGATTACAACTCATTATTTTAAAATCAGACTATATTACTTATTTATTTAAAAACCTTTACAACAGAAACAATAATTTAAAATAAAATTTTATTGTCTCATCTCCTGACTCTGAGGGGACTATTTAGTTACAATATATTCGACCCCTTGGCGAAGTCTCTAAAGGTACCCCCTTTCTATGTGCATCACACTTTACTGACGATAACCATTGATCCAACACATTTTGGCTTGGTCCCTCATCGAGTTCCTTATCCCACGTTTCCTGTAAAAACATAGACAAACACTTTGGTAAGTTCAATGAACTTAGTGAGTTTCTTCATTACCAAACTACATATCTTGCCCCTTTTTCACTTGGGTAAAATCTTAAGAGAAAATAAAATACTTTACCCCTATTTTTACCCAGACTTTAGCACCTTATCTTGTAACACCCCAAAACCTGGCCTAGAAGTTTAGGCCAGATTTCAGAGGTCACATTGATCGCTGAAGTGATCATGGGAGAAATTTAGTTTAACCAGCTAGAAAACAAACAGTATGTAAGTTATGTAAAACTCTTCGTTGTAAAAGATATTACAAAAAATTTAATCCCAAATTACGCTTACGTGAGATCGAAACGTCAGTAAAACAAAAATTAAGTGCTACAATAAAAAAATATCACATTGGCAATCCGATATCCAAATAATCATCACAACCAAAATAGAACCATCAGTATTGGACACATCGATCTATATACCGTTAATCTCACAATCAGATAGACAAAATGCAGAATAAATGCAACAAAATGAAACCCACCTATCTAGCCAAACACCTCTTTATCCCCCATTCACACTGTGAATGAGCTATAAGAAGCTCAACCAGCCCTGCACGCCACATAGGACCTTGAAAGGCCTATCCAACCTTACACACCATGAATGTGGAACAAAGCCAAGTAAATAGTAGTATGTAGCTGAGCTGCCAAAAATATAGTACTGTGCGGTAAACCGCTATACAGACGTATTGTAGTTGAAACTGTCAAATCAGAATAAACTTTTTTCTCTTCAATACCAAAACTTGAAATCATAATGCAAATGTAAGAATGCACACCAAACACTGTCAATTACACAAATGCAAAAGCTCGTGATCAGTTAGCCAGTTACAGAATTGATGTACACAGTTTCCAAACAGTCACACACTCACCTACATCACTTAACCACTGAAGAAGATACTTATTTATTAGGTAATATCACATTAATGAGACACTTAACTAATGCAACGATTGCATAAAACAGATATGACCGCATCAAAATAGAGTCTCGACTACCCTTACTAAGACCTAGCCAAGGGTCGGAACATACAGAACCACAAACATGTCATAAATCAACATAATACAAAAATTTGACAAGGTAGGACCACATGGCCGTGTGCCCCAGCCGTATGGAATTGCCCAGGCCGTGTGGGGGTCCACACACCTATGTGGAGGCCACACATGCTCGTGTAAAGGCCTCACATGCCCGTGTGGAGGGGGCACATGCTCGTGTGAACAGCCACATAACTCACTGTCTAAAAGTTCTAAAAATTAAGAGCAGAAGAGACACGACTGTGTGGAGATCTCACACGTCTGTGTGGAAATCGAATAATTTCCCCAAATCTGCCACATGGTCGTGTGGCCAGGCCATTTGGCATCTAATCTTGCTCGAAAACCCTAATTCCTAATTCCACACAACCGTGTGAACAGGCACACACCTGTGTCACCACCCATGTGGTCACGAAACCACTTTAAAATAGCCCGGAAAACATGAATTCTAACATCAAATGATTCTTAACCTCTAACAATGCAGAAACACACCCTAACCATTTGAAATTTTACACAAAACCGCAACAATTGACTCTTGAAATGATAACTTCAGAAACCCACAAACCATGTTGAAATTTACGAACCAAATCAGAATTTTGTCAATAAAAAAAGGAAAAGTTTTCGAACCCATACCTTAATTTGTGATAGCAACCACCAAAATCGTTCGATTCACTCCTCTAAACCAACTTCTAGACCCAATTTCAAACTAATCCAGCAGAACACTCGAGCCTAATCAATCAACCATGACGATGACAAACCTGAGATTAACTTGATGAACAAAAACGAAATAGAAGAAAAGAAAATCTTGAAATTGAAAAAACAAAAGGAGAAGGTAGAAAATGTCCAGAGAGGGAGAGGAAAAGAACGTGTAGTGTAACACCCCGTACCCGAGACCGTTGCCGGAGTCGGACACGAGGGGTTAACGGGCTTAATCCACTTACTTGTACAGTTCATTTTAAAAATTTCCAGACAGCCAGCTAACTGTGTCACTGTCACCTTAAAAATCATATATTGAGCTCCACAACTCGAAAATCAGTTTCGTGATTTTTCCATGAAACTAGACTCATATATGCATCTACAAATTTTTTTCTAGAATTTTTAGTCGGGCCAATTAGTACAGTTTATTAGTTAAAGTCCCCCATGTTACAGGGATCGACTACACTGACCTTTGCGCATTACGACTTGGATATCTCCCTGTACAGGGCTTCAATACTGATGCCGTTTGTTTCTACAGAAACTAGACTCGAAAAGGAATCTGTAAATATATGGCATGACTTCTAATTATCTATGGTCAATTTATAATGAATTTCCAAAGTTGGAACAGGGACTCCAGAAGCCGTTCTGGCCCTGTCTCACGAAAACTTAAATATCTCTTAACATACTGTTGATATGATCGTTTCGTTACTTTCCTATGAAAATAGACTCGTCAAGGTTCGTTTACATAATTTATTAACTATTTAATTCCATTCCTACTATTTTTAGTGATTTTTCACATCCACATCACTGCAGCTGTCAGCATCTGTCTTTAAAGTAGGCTTTACCTATTTCATAGTTTCCATGATTCAACTAGCCCTTTTACATATATAGCACAAAATATGATCATGATTAACCATCCCAATGGCTAATCGTTTCCAAACATTTCCATACCTCTTAATGATCAACATACAAATGATTATAATACCATGCCCAAAGTGTATATAAGCCATTTTCGCATGGCTATCCAAATTTATACAAAACCAAAGGGGTATGTGACCAATAACAAGAAGGGTAGTCCTATACATGCCATTTCAAAGTTCAACCAAAAGTATACCAAAAGGAGCTTTGATAGTGTGGGCGACTTCAACTTCAAAATCCGAGTCCGATGGTGACGAACCAAAATCTATAAAACAGAGAATCAAAGAAACGGAGTAAGCATTTAATGCTTAGTAAGTTTGAGTTATGAATTTAGACACAACCAAGGTATAGCATTCATGTAGCTAAACAGATAATTTCATATGCACAAATTCTCAATATCATACTTACTTCACATTACCAACCCTTATATTCATACACAAAGATCAACTTAGCCAAAGGCCGGTAGCTCATTTATCAACTGAGCGAATACTTATTTGTAAGGGCTCAACTAATTCAAAGCACATACGAAACATACCTCATTGTTGGGATTTTACAAGCGTATTAACTGAAATTTTTACAGCAAGATCAATCATTCCCGAATCACGTACCTTCGGAATTTAACCGGATATAGCTACTCGTTCAAATGCCTTCGGGACATAGCCCGGTTATAGTAGCTCGCACAAATGCCTTCGGGACTTAACCCGGATTTAGTAACTCGCACAATGCCTTTGGGCTTAGCCCGGAATTAGTAACTCGCACAAATGCCTTCGGATCTTAGTCCGGATTTAGTCACTTAGCACAAAGCCTTCGGGACTTAGCCCGGACATCATTCGAATAACCATGCACATTTATCAATAAATCATGACACATTCGTATTTCATTTTTGTTAGCAAAACTCTAACACGAGGCACTTATCACACTTGCAATTTCGGCTCAATAGCCACACACAAAGAGCATGATTTTGATTTGCTTAAAACGTGATCTAATCAAATCATAATCTAAGTTCCATTACTCGAAAACTTACCTCGGATGTTGTCGAACGGCTTCAACGGCTATTCGATCACTTTTTCCTTTCCCTTATCCAACTGTGGTCCTCTAAGCTCTTGAGCTAATTCAAACAAATTTAACTTATTAAAGTCTCATTTTGCTAGCTTATGGCCGAATATGACAAGGAGTTTGATAGGTCATATGGCCACCTTTTAGCTCAAATACACAATGATCATACGCATTTTTAATCACATCAAGCAATTTAATATAATTCATTCAAACATCAAAAGAGAAGCTCAAGGTACTTAGCCCATATATACATTAGACATTAGAGTCACATATGTACGAAATCACGAATCGAATTCAACATACTAGCTAATATTTCCCCTTAGCGAATTTTCTAAGTCAAGCTAAAGCCATCAATAGGCTACCTATGGTTTAACATACACATCAACTCATATACTCATTCATGTGGCCGAACATACATGTCTATGTTAGGGCCGATTGCAACACTTAATACATTCTACAAGTATGGTCACTTGTATTGACTAAACACCATTTTGTTTCAAGTTCAAAACTTGGCTAATACACACATATACACTAGTAAATCAAACACTAGCATTTGCACTTCACCTTACTACCATTTCTCATCCAATAACGTGAACAACAACATATTTCTCTTCTACTTCCTACCATGGCCGAATGCATCACAACACCATACCATTTCAATTTTGGTCATGGTTGAACAATGAACTTAATGTCTCACTCAAGGATGCTAAAAAGGAGATTCAAGAGTCATCAATCCACCATCACATGTATCATTACAAGCTTCACTTTTAGCATGCAAATAACATCAACACAAATCCACCTTAGCCGAATATCATCTCCATGACATAGTAAAGATTTGAACCATGGGCTAGTTAGAACTCAAGCTAACAAAAAAACATGCATGAATCTCATGGCACAACATCAAACTTACCTTCACCTAGCTACAAGCATGGCGAATCTCTTCAACATTTCCTCCTTCTTTCTTTTGAATTTTCAGTCAAGAAGAATGAAAAAGGATGGACACATTTTTTTCTTTTGTTTTCATCATTTTCTTTCTCCTTTCTTTTTTTCCATTTCTTTATTACTAACTTTATTTTATTGTTTCCTCCCATGATGCACCAACACAACATGTCTATGACATATTTTGCCCATCATCCTTTGTCCACCCTAATGTCATGGCCGGCCACTACTAGATTGGGGGGGGGAATTGACATGCAAGTCCCCCCCTTTTTCAACATGCACTAATAGGTCCTTATGTTTTGATCTATCACATTTCAAAAGTGTCACACATAAGTCCTATTGACTAAATTCACATGCAATTTACTAAATCGAAGCTTAAAATTTTCACACATTTATTTTAGACAATAAATATCGTATTCAAATAATTTAGTGACTCGGTTTAGCGGTCCCGAAATCGCTTTCCTACTAGGGTCACTTTAGGGCTGTCACATGTAGTTTTTTTTTGAAATTTCTTATAACCTATTTAAAATAAAAATAAAATAGAAATAAATAAATGAACAAATAAATATTAAAAACTTAAAAGCAACAAAAATGAAACAAAATTCCTTAAAGCGCACATGATGACTTGAACTCAGGACCCTAAGCTAAACTGACACATAACCAACCACCAAACCAACAGGCCCATTTTGACATTAAAACACAACAACAAAGCCGATTGTCTGATCTAGCCACTGACCCTACCCACAAATCTCAAAACTTCTAACCTTAAATTTTAGGGTGTTACATATCAGGACTGATGGGATATCATACACCTTCCGCCTTTCTTTCATGGTGGTTTGACCGTTAGCTCTTAGTTGAGCTTATGTCCCAATGACAGGGTTTTGGTGGTTTCTAGAGGTTTTGTCATCTTGGTGGATTCTCACTTTACCTATATACTTCTGGGAAAGAATTATCATTTCCCATTACCTTGAGGCTAAATTCTGAAAACTTGAAAATTATCGAGATGTACCCCCATCGTCCTCCTTAAAAAGGGTTCAACTTTACACTATATCCTCAATAGAGCTTCCAATACACTATTTTTCCTTTTTACTGATTCTCTTATCTCACAATAGTTTGGTGTATTTATCTCTATTTCTTCATAAGGCTACTAGTAAGCCCTACCCCACTTTGGCTGACTTAATCTCATTTTACCTTTCTTCGTATTGGCCTACACTTGAATTGCAAATTTGTTTGGATTACACCCAGGTAATCCACCCTGTTTGCTAAGCCTTTATTTTAAGGTAAAACACATCTGTCTACATAGAACCATTTTGACCTGCGATTTTCATGAGATTGTTATCTCAATGACCTTTCGAGTTTATAGTTTCTCTTATGAAAGGGTTTTCTTTCAGAACTAACTCCATGGTGTTATACTTGCAATATGTCACATCCCACATTTTATGTTTATTGGCACAAGAATGAGAATAATGAAGTGAAGTAGTCTAGTGGTTTAACACTCCTTAGCTATCCTAGTGGTACTAAGTTCAAGTCCCCTTGTCCACACTTTTTCATTTAATATTTTTATCATTTTTCCCATGTGTTTATTAAGCTTGTCGTCCACCCCATAATTTCCATGTTTAGGAGGATTTCTTTCTTCCATTTAGGGTCGAACTTACCATAAGTTGAAGGAGTATGATCCCCTTTTCACTCGATGTCTCCCTCTCTTACCATTTCATCTTACCTTTGCCATAATAGAGATTCATTGAACCTAGACCTAGCTGACCAACCTTTCCTCCCATTCACCCACCATTTTTGTCCCTTCTTCTGTCTCCTCTCTATATTTTTTCTCTGCATTCTTACATATTTTTTCTCTTTTTGCAACACCATCACCCTTTCATTTTTTCACTTTTGCTTCCTTCCTCCACCGTGATTGAATCCTCCACCACCGATCACCACTCCTCTTCTTTCTTCTCTTCCTCTTTCTCGTCATCGCCCATCACCGTCGTGACCACCACCATGGTTTTTTTTTCTCTTCCATTCCTTTTTCTTTCATCGCAATATTTCACTTGTGTTTTGTTGAACCTTCACCATTTCTTTTACTACACCTTTCGCTGTACCGCTGTCACAGTCACCAGTGGTTGAGTTTTCTTTTTTTTTTTTCTTAACATTTCTTTTTTACTCTTTTATTTTGATTAATATTATACCTTTCCGCTTTAATAATTCTTTTAGATCACCCAACTCTCTGGTCTCTTTTCTATATTGATTTATTGTTCATCTCAAATTGATTAAGTGTGTAAGTGTGGGTTATGTGATCATAAACTCCTCCTCATGGTGATTTCTTCTCCTGGCCAAACGGTATAGTGGCCATAGTAATTATTCTTATTTAATTATTAACGTATTAATACTATCCTTTATACTCTTGGAAGGTCTAATCGATAATAATAGGAGAATACTTAACTTTGGATCGGAGATTGTGGATTCGAGTGTGCAAATCGTGGGGTAAGTGTTATGGTGAGATTTTTAGTGAAAATGTTTTTTCAACGGTTTCTAACCAATAGAGATCATTTTTGTGTTTAGATACATCTTTAGAGTCTAGATCCAAGTGGAATCAATTCTAGGGGATTGTGGCATTTTGGATCTATGAAAGATGTGTGGGTTCAATACGATTAGTTGTGTGTGGTGTGTTTGTTTTTTTATAGTAATAATTTAATTATAATTAACTGTAAGTACAGTAAGTATTCAAAGAGGAGTTGATAAACTCATCAAAAGGTACCCAATTAAGTGACTCTAACCGAGTACATTTTATGAAACGCATGATATATGATGTGATTATTGCTATAATAATGATGTACGTGTAGATCTTATCCTCATGATATGTGATGTATGGCTTATGTTATACATTTGATGAATTAAACCTGTGATATCTACAAATGAGTATGTTAATATTAAGATCTATGATCTAATGTGAAAAACATGTTGAAACATGTTAAAGTGATTACAAAGTGATATGTGAATATGTGAGCAAGTCCACATGCCTAAGTGTAAAAGTGATTATATGTGTTAAAAAGAGAAATTGCCATATCGCATGCATGGGGTAGGATTTTATGAAAGGCGAAAGTAAGTGGTAGTTTATCTGCAAATCAATGGTGGCTTGTCCACAAAGTGTTTCAGTAGAAGTATATTTGCATATCAATGGTGGCTTGTCCACAAAGTGTTATTAGTGGCAATTTATCTGCAAACCAGTGGTGGCTTGTTTCGGATGAACGAGCTATGGGGAACTTGATATTAGTGTGTAGTAGAGATGGGTAGGAAATTTTATAAAATGTACATCATTTTAAATTATGCATCGACATGTTCGTGCATAAGTTTTAGTGTTAGTACTTATGATTATTATGATGATTGAAATTTTAATTTCTGTGTTTTTATCTTGATCTCACACTAGGCTTTTTAAAGCTCATCGACGTTACTTATGTGTTTTAGATAATCTTCGAGGTTAGGACTAGGATGCGGTTATCGGTGAGGCTCTCGAAAATGGTTTTATGTGAATATGGATTTTTATTATGCTTCAGACTTTTATGGACTTTATTACTATTTGGGATTTTATATTTTGTTAGATTATAGAACTATGGCATGAGATTTTTTTTTTAAACTTTGGACATTGGATAATTTGCATGGATTATTACTTATGGATAAAATAATTTGGACTTTTTATTAACAGTACATATCCTTAAAAATCACTTCTAACAAATCATGCCTTAACCCATACTCTTATATTAAACAGTTGTTCACGGACATTTATCATGGGTGAATACATATATATGTTTGGCGAATACTTATGCATAATTTAATACCATAAATTCATACTTAGATCTACCTTAATTTAGTACCACACATA